>NC_092504.1:68705158-69005158 GCF_047511675.1 Marmota flaviventris | reverse complement strand
GTACAGCCTAAAGAGGTTCATTTCATGAATAACACCAAAGAATGAGCATTAGCTCTAGGTATTTAGGTAAAACCTATCTATGTAGATTTTAGCAGGTTCTGTATTTCATCTTGATACACACTCTGAACATTCTTCCCAAATTGTCAAGTATGGTCTAGAGAAGGTCAACATTTCCTCTCCTAAGAACTCTCAGCAAAAATAGTGAGTTATTAATATAATTTCTGTAATCTCCAGCATGCCTCTAAATTCTCATCATTACTTTAAGAATAAATTTTTCTTTATGCAAGTTCTAGTTCTATATACTAAACTTGCTATCAAGTTCCTTCTTTTGTCTTTCTTAGTTGATAAATAAATGTGCTCAGAAAACTCTTGAGACTAGATGAATCCTGCCCACTTCCAAAGAACATTTATTTTTTTCCTTCTTGACCATTTTCTTATTTTTTTCACTATTCTGCCCAGTGTTGCCAATAGCTCACCTTGGGTTATCACTTTTTCTTAAGCCTTTTGAAGTTTGATTTTCTGATATAAAAAAAAATCTATGCATAAAATGTTTTTGTGGGAATTAATGAAAGAATGTAAAGTACTGAGCCAAGAACATAAGACATGACAGCTCATAATGAATGTTAATTCCCTTTTTATCTTCCTGGAAAATCACAGTAAACAATGTGATCACCTCTTAAAATGTATTTTCAATTTTTATTAGCTGGAACTCTTTCTAATTGTCATTGTTAAAAAAATAGAAACTGAAGAATACTTGAGTTAAACTCTGAAATAAGAAAGCTTACTATTATTTTAGTTTCCGGGACATCAGTAAAATTGATAATATATTTCACAAGAGAAAAATCTGAAATTCTCAGATAGGCATTAAAATAGGAAGGTTAGAAAAGCACCAGTCGTGTGAAATGCCAGAGAATGGAAGTCCCCAGGGATAGTGCTACACAAATTCTATGTCCCAAACTAGATTATAAAATGAAGGAAAAAACATGCAATTCAGCTGAAGAGGCTAATCAAAGACATTTTGTCTTTTCAAAGACAAAAAAAATGCTTCTACAAAGTATTATTTCCAAGATCAAATCAACTTATGTGATCCAAAATATCTTAATTAAAATATGGTGAGACTTGTCAATTCAGACTGTTAGTAGAGATCCATAATTAAGTACTTGAAGGTCTTCACCTAGTAATAATAGGATATATAATACTAAGAGTTGAAAGGTTAAACTTAATATTTAAATTGACCCTTCTGAAAACTGTTTGGATAGTGACACAAGAAATGTTGGTGTCTCTTCAGGGATTCCTTTGTACCCACAATTCTTTGAAAAGAAATTAATCGATAGAATTTCATGCAGTAAGTGGCAGTTTTATGTTTTAAAAACTTCAGGCAAGTTTTCTACCTCATGCATTTTGTTGTTGTTGTTTTGTTTTTTTGAGATGCTGGGGATCAAACCCAGGGCCTGCCTGGCACATACCAGGCAAAGTGCTCTACTGCTGAGCTACATCCCAGGTCCTATCTCATGAGTTTTGTATTTCATCATTTTGAATGGAAAGATACTTTTTAATTACTAGGAAGGTAGGCATGAAGGTGCACACCTATATCCCACAGGAAAACTTGTATGTGAGTATTCATAGCAGTACAATTCAGTATAGCCCCAAAGCATAAGCACCCCAAATAACTATCAACTGATAAATGTATTAACAAAATCTGGTATATTTAATACAATAGCATATTATTAAGAAATAATAAGAAATGAAATATTAATGCCTACTACAAAAAGCTTTAAAAACATTACAGTAAGATAAAGGAGCCAGAATTCATAGTGAAAATAATAATTTTTGCATCTGGGTTTACTGCTTTGTATATAAAAAGTGATCAAATTGTTTTTTTTTAATGATTTTTTTTATTGTTGGTTGTTCAAAACATTACATAGTTCTTGATATATCATATTTCACACTTTGATTCAAGTGGGTTATGAACTCCCATTTTTACCCCATATACAGATTGCAGAATCACATCAGTTACACATCCATTGATTCACATATTGCCATACTAGTGTCTGTTGTGTTCTGCTGCCTTTCCTATGCTCTACTATCCCCCCTCCCCTGCCCTCCCCTCCCCTCTTCTCTCTCTACCCCCTCTACTGTCATTCATTTCTCCCCCTGCATTATTTTTCCCTTTCCCCTCACTTCCTCTTGTATGTACTTTGATCAAATTGTTTTTAAAGCTATAATGTAAATTGTATAGTTTATATTGATTAATAGTCACTGAATGAAAGAACATAATAACTCTAGAAAAATAGAGACCAGCTGGATTATGGCAGGATAAAGCTAAAGAAGAGAAAACTACAAGGTCTACTTCCCAAAAAACTCTAAAAGAGAATAAATACCAAATGGCTGTGAAATATGTCATTTGTTAGGGGGGAGAGTAGCTTTTTAAAATTGTTCTGTAACACCAAAAATGCAAATGTTCAACTTAACATTGTACTTACTCATTTTTTACCCCTAACTTCTCTTCTCTACTAGTTGGCATAATGGAAATTTGCCTGTTTCTGCTAATAAGTTAGTAAAAATATGGACTATCTGGTTTGTATGTTGAATTGCATCCCAAACACAAAAGCTATCAGTCATTTTGAGTAACAGTTAAAAGCATAACTCAAGGAATTTGGAAGCTAAAACTTAAATGCAAAATCACTGGCAGCCTAGGTTTCTAAACAGTTTTTTGAAACAGCCTTCCCTTGCTTATTTGAATTTTTCACTTGAGAAACAAATAAGCTTTTTCTTTAAAATACTTATTTGGGAGTGTGTGTGTGTGTGTGTGTGTGTGTGTGTAATCTTATCATATGATCAAATATTCAAAATAGAAAAAAATATTATCTCAAAATTGAAAAGTAAAACCATGTAAAACAATTACAGTAGTGACCTGTGACAAAATTATGAATATATTAATGTATTTTCAAAAGTTGGCTGCACATATCACTTTTCTCTGTAATATATATCACATTTATATTTCTTCAAAAATGGCATAATCCCCAAAGACACATTAGAAACTTACAAGCACATTTTGAAATTTTAAATAATCAAATGAATAAATGATGTGTATAAGTCTCTTAAAATACAATAGTCTAACATTATAAAAATAGCTAACATTTGTTTGATGCCATTGCTTTCTATAAAATCATCTACATAAATTCTCATTTAATCCTCCCAGTAATGTTATGAGGTATGTACTATTATTATGTCATTGTACAGATGGGTATATTAAAGCTTAAGCAAGCTATCACATTTGTCCAATGTATCTCAATTAGTAAGTAGATAAGCCAAAATTCAACCCAAACAATTTTACTTTTATTTACTCTGAAATGAATACATACATCTTATGCCTATATTGCTATACAGTGATAAGCAACATTATTCAACTAATAGTAGAATATTTTATATTAATACTTTCTGTCTTGATCATTTCTAGGAAAGCACTAAGAGCTCTTAAATTTCATGATGACATACAGAACCATTTTATATGTCTTTTTAAACACCCAAAGGTTTGGATGCCATGTAGAAATCTGTTTTGGATTTGAGAATGAAATCCAAGTTTTAGTGTTTTCAGTGTTATTTTAAGCACTTAGTTGGGGCTTTGACTCCTTCTGGCTCATATTTTATAACAGAGAACAGCAATGACTTAGAGATTTCTAGATCTCATGAACTCATGAATTTCATTAAATATTTAAAATTAGAGCTTACTCTTAATCAGCAATCAATGCTTGCACATTTAGTGGTCAGCCCTCAGGTTATAATTCACTCAAAATCATTTTGTTCCCTAAGAAAATCTATTATGATCTAATATAGTGTCACTCTCGTCATGTCCAGAAAAAACATTCCCCACACAATTGGATCAATAACTGCTGTAGAATGCCTAGACTAAATTAATTGGGTTGGTGCCTGTTAGGTTTTAGCCATTTAATCAGAAGTCTCAAACTGGCTCCGAAAAATCGATGCTTTCTCCTGTCCACTTCTAGCATGATAGTATGTCAGAAGTATTCTCTAGCATAGCCCAAGTTGAGATTCAGCTTTTATTTAAGTAATAATACACTTCATGATAGAATTAAGATAAATGGATCCAAAAGAGCATTTGAAATTTATCAATGGATTCATTTAACAAAACCAGCAAAATTGCCTGAGTTTTAGGATAACTAACATTCATGCTTTATCTGCTCCCTTGGTGTTATGGTATCTATAATTAAGGCCTCAGTCATTTGTCATCACTATTAATAATAAAAGATGACCACACAGAAACTTTCATGAATTTAGTGTAACTTTGTTTTAAAACCTTTCTAAAAATCACTATTCCAAAGTCCTAGGAGTATGCAGTGATAGGGAGGATTTTTTTTTTTTAGTCTTCTGCATGGTATGATTTCTAAATTTTTTCTCTAAAAGTAAATAAGACTTTATTATAAAATTTAAAAATAAAAATAAAAATATTACCTCAAAATGGAAAAATACAACCATATAGAATGTTTACAGTAGTCGCCTCTGAGTCACAGAATTATGGATATATTAATGTATTTTCATAAGTTGACTACATACATCACTTTTCTGTGTGTATGTGTTTTTCAGAAACAAAAATCGCCTTTTGTTTTTAAATCTGTTGTGAATAAAATACATTTCTATATAAGTGCAAACACTTGTAGCCAATGATTTCTGGAGAAAGTTTTATTCATGATAAACTAGTTATGGGATTTTATTTCAATTTTCTTAAAAAAATCACCGGATACTAAGAATATAATGTTTGATTTATTTTAAATATGAAATAGCTATATTTTGAGAAAAGCTGCTAATATATTGCCAGGGAACCTTGGTTAAACACTGGAAAGTCATTGTTTACAATCAGATACTGTCCCTATAGAGGAGAACCTAGAGGCATTTTTGTCTTGGCTCAAAAAAGAAAATAAGAAAAGTGGAGGTGAAACTTTCTAGGTCCTCACACTTGCACAGGTTGTTGAATATTTGGAAGGCAAGGTTCAATGTGAATAAAAACATAAAAATAAGCCAGGCGCAGTGGTGCACGCCTATAAATCAGCATGGGAGGCTGAGTCAGGAGGATCACAACAAGTTCAAAGCCAATCTCAACAAAAGCAAGGCCCTAAGCAACTCAGTGAGAACCTGTCTCTCAATAAAATATAAAATAGGGCTGGGGATGTGGTTCAGTGGTTGAGTGCCCCTGAGTTCAACCTCTGGTACAAAAAAAAGAACATAAAAGTATCAATAATAAGTTCAAGTGATTAAGTCTGTAATACACTAAATCAGATATATACATATTTATGCATAAATATAGTTATATACATATTTTTCTTGGAGAGATGAAAATTGAAGGTATGAATGGAAGAAAAACCTAATTGAGAAAACTATATTCATTAACTCAGGTTTTAAACTAGGAAACATTTATCCTAATTATTTTCAAGATTAACATAGTTGTGCAGCTTGTCTGGAAATAGCTTCCCAATGCCTACAAGGGAATGCAGTAACTGCTTTGCATACAGATCCTATCTATTATGGCCCCACTGATTTCTCTAATGACATTTCTTGCCATTTTGCCACCCTTTCATTATGGAACACTCTATCAATAGGTATCTATTATACAACTCCATATCTTCCCCCAGCTCTAAATTCCTTTTTCCAATTTATCCACCTGGAAAACCTCCACAAATCTCCAACACCCCAGGTAGGAGTCATCTTTTACCTCATGCACCTTTTCCCAACCCTACCAGATGAGCACCACTCATTCCTTGGTGTTAATTACATTGTGTTTTCACAGCATTTAGCATTTCCATGGTACTCTATTGTGATTATAATTTTGCTTATATATTTTCCTCAGCAGGTGAGCATTTTTCACAATAAAGATAATGATACAGTTTGATTTTCTTTATTGAGTTTAGGAGAAACTCACTGACAGTTTTCCATAAGTAAGTTAAGATCCTTATTCTGGGACAAGAGAGAAACACATTTCAGGGGTTTTATGTGCCTATTTTAGTAAATGCCTTGTAAGAGAGAAGAAAACAAAAGGAGGTTATGTTTATTGAACATTTCTAGCTGGTTAGGAATGCTTAAAAGATTGAATTTTTTTTTCATTTCTTTAGTAATGCTTGTTTGTTCCAATATTATTGAAGTATCCTTCATGAAAACATACAAAGGCCCAGGGCATACTTGTGTTAGAAGCACTGAAGTTGAACATAACCAAGATATACTTCTTACTAAAAGTAAGTCTAAAGAAAAGTTGAATCTCACTGGGAGGGCAAAAGGCAAAACAGAAGGAGCACTGTATCAGGAGCAAGGAACTCTGATTCTAGTCCTCATCTGCCATTCATCAGCAATAGCCCTTTGGTTGCTACACAGACAAATACAAATAGATATCATTTTTTGTCCAGCTATAACATTTTTCAAGAAGATCTACTTTTTGGTGTTTAATTACAAGGTGTAATGAGAAAAGGGCACCTTGTTCTTTATCATACAATACTCAGAATAAGATTGTGAGTTATTATCCTGAACACAAGATATCCAGATATTATTTTTACCAAAATCATTTTACCAAACTCAGTGAAAGGGATCAAGTTAATGTGGAAAAACATAGAACATGGGGAATCAGAGTGGAAACGGATATGGAGGAGCTCACCAAACAAAATAGAAATATGATAAGATTTCGTGTCCGATCCCATGGACTCTCATTCTGGCATGGTGTGAGGTGGACTGAGTTGTTAACATGAATGGGTACGATTTTAGGTAACATCACAGGCACTACTTTGCCTCTGATCTCTATGTGATCTTGATCGTGTCACTTCATAAGCTCTAAGCCACAATGTTTTGATCTGTTAAAATAATCCTGGTATTCCTCACAGGTTTGCTATGTCAAGTAAAATAACAGATGCAGAAATGTGCTCTCACTGTCATAATATTAATGTGGGACCAGCTTATTAAGTTACATTCCTCTGGCCATATGAACTCAGATGTATCCAGACAAAATCACGGCCCCATCATCTTTTGCACTTTGGGTTATCTGAATCACACCTAAGCCTGGACTTCTAAGGGCAAAATGGGATTAATAACATCTACCTCAGAGCATTATTTTGAGTACTTCTTAAGAAAATGTGTGTAAATAGCCTTTGTGGACATTAAAAAATGAGTAGGAATCACACAAAAAAAGAAAACAGAGAATGATTTGGGTTTATAGTTGTACTTTCTTTGCTATTTTTATGAAATTCAATTAAAGGAATGAGAACCTTGTGAAATTATAATGCCTCGGGAATTTAAAATACTAAAGCAGAGTCTCGATCCAAATTCCTAATTAAGTTCTTGAACTTTAACACAAGAGGAAATAGCCTCAAGAACATACTGTCAGGGATGTTTACATAAACTAATCTACAATGACTCTTCTCTGATTTATACATCCCACAGATGTAGATGAGGGGAAATCGCAGGGTGATGCCTCAGCTCCCATCTATCAATTAATGAGCAATGATCACAGCTGAAAACCCCTGTTGCAGCTACAAAATGCAGTTTGGAGATTTTTCTTCTGCCACTGGAGACTTGATATTTGTGGCTGAGAAAATAAGGAAATAAAAGACTGCTAAGGAACCACGAAGCAACACAGAAATGATTCCCAGAGGAGTATATTATGTGTGTTGGTTTAGTACCATATCCATATTTTATAAGAGTTAAGGTGGAGCGGATGCCTCTGAGAATTCTTATTGAAGATGTCTCAGAAATTACTGAAAGTCAGTCGTGTTTACAGTTTGCCTTCAAGTCTATCCTTTTAACTTATTCCCCCCCAAAAGAAAGATGTTTGGGCTACAAAGTGTATCTTCTAGTAGATGTGCATTAAATATCTCTCATGAAGTTAGCGTGCCTGAGGGACTCGGGTATTCTTTTCCAGCTTAGTAAAAAGAAAATTAACATTAGACAAGTATAATCTGCTTGTTGGCCTCAATTAGCAAGTTCATCGGCTCCACATTAAAGCAAACAATGGTGAAGAAGCGTGAAGGATGGCTAGAAAATGAAGGAATTTGAGATGGCTTTAGTCTCCATCAGTTTCTAGTAAATCCCACTTGTTCTTGGCTTTCTTAGGCCTGCAATGCTTTTTACTTTTTCCTACTTACCAGGGGCTTGGTTTCATCTTCATCTTTGAAATAATAGAGCTGATCTCCCTTGAGCACAAACCAGCGGGTATGCCAGGTCTTGACAAAGCCTCCTTGCTTCCTCAGCCACCCACACTTTCTGGCGTTTTGCCGCCCTTGGCCTTGTTGGGGGTTCTCCGTGGAGTCATTGTTCTCCTCCATGATCAAGCTGATGGACTTTCCTGTTTGAGAAACACAATGAAAGGGAAAGACTAAGGTGCTGTGCTATATTCAATTCTTTCTTAAAACAGAAAGAAAGAAGAAAGAAAGAAAGGAAGGAAGGAAGGAAGGAAGGAAGGGAGGGAGGGAGGGAGGGAGGGAGGGAGGGAAAGAAAAGAAAAGAAAAGAACCAAGGACCAATCAACTTACTGGCCAAATTTCTGGATGAAAACCACAGACCTGACAACAACATGCCCAGAGGCATCTTGGAAAGACCTTGCTATGCTTTCCTGCCTCCTTAAATGAGTTTGGCTGCTGAATGAGGAGAACCTCTTTTTCCTGAGTAGACTTAAGAATGGGAAAGTTCTAGAGGTAATGTGTAAAGAAGCAATTTATGAAAATGACCAACAAAAACATAATTCTTAAGATGGGGGCCTGTGTGTCTGGTGCCTGCTGACGGGGCCTGCCTGTGCGGGCCTGGGATTACCTGAGCAAGCTCTAGCTCCACATGTGTTAACGTTTAAAGAGATTTAAAAAAAAAAAAAAAAAAAACCTCATTGGAAGACATTTGGTTTGCATATGTGAACATTTCTCAAGATGTATCCTCTTGAGAGTTTCTCTGGCTGGTTGGAAATTAGTGCAGCCAAAGAAGTTTGGGAGAAAACAAAAAACAAAAACCCTGCCTGGTCACTTGTCCTTCCTTTACCCCACTCTCACCTTCAGCCTTCAGGAATGAGTGGGTACCCCCACCCATGACATAGGGAAGAATATTCTAACGTGATATATGAAGAAGTGCAAGGCTGAATACTGTATACATAGCAAGAAAAGAAGCTAATTACAGGGAAAATATTAATCAATAGTTAGAAAGATGAACCACCGCAGGAGGACTGGAGGAGGTGAGCTGACAGGAAGACCCAGGGATGTGTGGTTAGGAATTAAGACAGATTTTCCTGCCTCAAAGGCTTCCTCCAAATTCTTGTGAAGGTTTATTTTTAAAAAATTTATTCAGGAAGTGAGACATGCACTTTCTCTCTTAGGTCGTCTTCTTTTTTGTCCTGGTAATGGAGATTGAATCCAAGAATGCTCTACCACTGAACTATATACCCAGCCCTTTTTATTTGGAAACAAGTTCTCAGTAAGTTGCCCAGGTTGGCATCCAACTTTCAATCCTTCTGACTCAGTCTCCTGAAATGCCGGGATTACAGCTGTGGACCCTTGTGCCCAGCTCACCCTTGTGTCTCTGACAAGGATACAATGATACAGTAAACTAATAAAACAGAATATTGCTGTTTGCAAATATTCACAAACAAAACCCCTATTTCATTATTTCTGATGGATTCCAGGAGACAAGCTACCTTTTTGACGGGTATTTATTTTTACCATTTTTTTTAACCAATTTGTGTGTTCACAATCTTGGTGATAAACTTCATGCATTTTGTCGTCAGCCCTTGGTTATTAATGTTTTTTCCTTGAAGGGGCAGGTTAAACCTTCTGATATTGGTCAAAGCATTTTTTAATGTAATCATGCCATTCCAGATTCAGCAATGAGGCAGAACTTTGGTTTAATTACTTTTTATTTTGATAATTTCACCCATCTTCTCAGTAGCTTTGCCTCCTCCTTTGACACACATTCCAATCTATCTCCTTCCTTGCTTTCAAAATCGTCTGTTCTCTGAACTCCTTTTAAACTTCAAGTAGGACACTGGACTGTTATCTGTCTTATTGATATCTACTTTTATCCTTTTTTATACTGAAATGCTCTTCTAATTAACACCCCCCTATTTCTACAAAATATCATGAAATTCTCTGCTATATGGGGCATTCCCATGGCAGTAACCACTGACTGCAGGAAACAGCCTCTCCTCCTGTGTGTGCTGGTATGTCTGCAGATTGGATCATGCCTGATGTTTTAAGTTTGTTATGCCCTTAGGGCAAGAACTTTCATCTCTTTTCTTTCACAGTACTTGACCTAGTATAAAGAGCCAAGAAAACTCTGCTCTAAATGAACAATAAATGGTGTAATATAATTTAGATAATAAGCTTGCTTATTTAGACCACTCTAAATAATCTTCTTTTTTCTTCTCCTGGTATTTAAATTATTAAAATCTGTACAATGCATTTACTCACTACTTATTCTTGACCAAACATCATTATTTATAAAATTAAATAGGACCATAAAACAAATATTTTAATATATACACACATACACACACCCGCACATCTTTATACACGTACATCTAGTATGCATTACAGAAAAACAAACTTTTGGGGGCCTCTTTTTTTTTCCCTTTCCTCTCAATTTCATGCTTTATATTAGGTTTAAAAAGTTCACTCAAAAATAATTCAAAGTAATTAGCAACTTACTATCAATCATATAGAAACACAAATGGCCAATTTCCCTTTTGTCTACTATTAATGCCATAGTGAAGAAAATGTGTGTACATTAGAATATGGTTTATGATTTTGCATGTTTCTGTTATTAATAAATCTGGCTGGAGCCAATAAAGCATTACTCATTGAAATCCTGGCTAAGCTACTTGTATTTTCATGACTTTATAATACATCAGAAAGTATTTTAATAATGCTAATTATAATGATTCATTAAAACAAATGAAAATAGATTCATCACATCCCTAAAGAAAAATAATGCCACAACTAGCTCTGGATGAATAAATTTAACTTTTACAAAAATAACCATGATTTTTATAGAGGATTCATGATATTTCTGGAGAAATTAAATGCTTCGAATTCTACCCTTCATCTTTAAAATAAGGATAATGAACTAGATTGCTTATAACTTCATGGTCTCTTCTAGCACTCTGAAATCTATCATCTCTGAAATCCCACAACTGTAGGAACACCACGTATCCCCCATATTTGTCTGGTGTATGGTGAATTTCAATCTATGTTTGATGAAATAATCAATTTTACAATAGGTATAATGCCAGTCCAAAAGCAAACACGATCTCCTTCTGAAACAAGATCTACCATTCTTGATCTTAGGAAATGAGACTATGATACTGCCAGTTGCAAAAAAAAAAAAAAAGTGATAAGTTGAATCTTGATGTTCCCTTACCTTGAATATCACAACTATATATCCAAAATACAGTACCTCCAAAATGTCACAAATCTCTTCACTTGGCTTCATCTCCATTGCCACCCTATGGCACCATTTAATTTTTTAAGGAGACAATTCTAATATACTTTCAAGTGGTCTCTCTATTTCTGTACTTAACCACAAACACAAACATACAGGTACAAGCTCACACATATTTCCTTCTTCAAAGAGCAGCCAAAATAAGGTTTTAAAAATTCAGATGAGATAATGACTCTCTACATTTAAAATTTTTATTGCTTTCCCATTGTACTTATTTCAAAATCCAGAGTCTGAAAGGCTCTGAATCATCTGGAGCCTGTTTACTTCTCTAACCTAATTTTATACCACCTCCTTCCTGCTCCTCTACTCCCCACACACATACATGCTTAACCACACCAGACTGTTTTCGGTTCTGGAGAGACCCAAGCTTCCTTAAGCTTTGATGCCTGATATTTGCTGATCTCTAGCCATAAACCACTATCTTGGGCTCTTTGAATGGTCTACCCCTTTCCATTAAAGTCTCAGCCTAAAATCTACCTTCTTCAGTAGGCCTTCATTAGTCACTCTGTGAATTAGTTCATCTCTCATTATTTTCTGTCCTGAATTGTATCCTCTGTTTTCCTCACACTTCCCTATATTTCAAGTTCTTTACCTGTTTATTTTGTATTTTCAAATTTTTTATTTTTTGTCTATCACCCCATCAGAAGACCATAAGCTTCACAAGGTCAAGGGCATGGTTTTTCACACTATAGTATCACCAGAGCTTTTAATAGTGTACTCAGTACACATCTACTCAATCAACACATGAAACTAGATAACAACCATAATAGAATTCCTAAAAGGAAATTTTTGAGGTTTCTTTCTAATATTATTAAATGTCTTAAAGAAAACTGTGTACTTTAAGAAATGTTTTTTTCCCCTCTGACATAGATTTCAGTTAGCATATTAAGTGTTCTTAAATACAATATTAAAATTATCAGACTTGGATAAACCTGAAATTGTCCTTTACAAAAAAATAATAATATTATTCAAACTTGTAGACGTTTTTAGCCTTGTTAGTAAATGTACATACTCAATTTGGTTTAGCACTAAAACAAGTACCATTTATTCACTTAAAATCTCAGAGAATGATTCAACTGAATCTATACCAGGAAAATCCTCTCACTGTAGTCAGGGCATGGAAGCAGAGTAGTAGATGAGATTACAAAACAGAATTATCTTCTTCATTACCAAATGAACATAACAGTGACAACATAATAAAGATGTAAATGAGTGGCTACTCCAAAATGAAACAAAAATTAAATTGAGGAATTAATTTGTGTGGTCATATCACTCTGAATAAAAAGCCTTAATTTGGGCTATTATAACATACCATGGCTTAGAAAGTTCCCATCATTTGATGGGCTTGTAGCTTTGAATTATTTTTAAATGGTGGAAACCGGTTCCTGCATCTACTCATATGGTTCTTTTTTTTTTTTTTTTTTTTGCAACCAGAGACTAGAAATGCAACAGCATTGCATATACAATCAAAATAAAATATATGCTCCTAACAGAATCTTCTCACCTCAAAAGGCACACACTTCATTTCAACAAAGAATATTGCTGAATATTATAGGTCAGATGAATATAAATAAAATGCCTGACACCAAAGAGTTGCAAAACATTTAAATTTATATAGATTCAACTACACATGGTCAGCAAACAGAAGAGATTAAGAAAGAAAGAGGGAACTAGAGCAGAAGAGAAGAAAGAGAGCAACTGAACTAGCAAAAGCAACTACACTTCGATGACTCCAAGCCACTCAATGAATGTATGCCCCCACAGTAGTGCCAAATGGAAGAAGTGCATCTGCAGACCTCTATCAGTGTCAATTCCCTGGCATCTGGAAGGATGAACATCTCACTGTGCAAATGTAGCCTTAGAGTTTGGGTGCACATGATTTCATGCCTCATGGCTCCTCAACACCAATTACTCAAGTTGTTCAATGTAAGAACAGTAATCTGTTTTTTGCTGGGGAAGAAAACAAAAACAAGCAATATTGGTAGAATATTGTGATTTATGAGAGATTTATAGGACTGGAGTAATTTGGATCACATCCTATAGTCACTTTCTGTGACAGCATTAGAATCCATTAGAATCAAACTTCTTTGTAAGATATGATTCCTCTGTATGCACTGTTAAGCTACAGTCAATATTCTTCTGAATTCTCTTTCTTATTAAACAAATAAACGCTTTGTTTTCTAGCTGTTGCTAACATGATGGTTTTCAAACATTCTATTGGCTGTATTCCTAAATGCTAGTATATATCTTTTCTATCTAGAAGGATTCACATTATGAACACAAAGAATAAGACAGCACGTGCATGCACATATATGTGCCTATACATGCAGGTAGGTGTGGGTCTACATGCATTGTGTGTGTTCTCCCTAGAGAACAAAATCCTTAAAGGCAAAATATTTGCTGATATTTTTTCTCATCTTTAAAATATTAAGTGCCATGGCACTGGAAAGCATGTAAGTATATGTCTACAGATCCTGATATTCTTTCATGAAGCAAAGAACATAAAACAACTTCACCACACAGTGTTCATTAAGCAAGCTGCTTGTGCTAGTAATATAGTCAATCTGTAAAATTAAGGGTTATTTTTATTCTTTCCTAAAACATTTCTCCAACAACTGTAATGGTACATCAAATTTAGAACATCAAATTCTTTTAGTATTCTAAATATTGAAATAATTTCAGGATAAAGTAACACTAGTAGTATTTTTCTCATCTGAGTCACTCCATGCTTGACATACAACAGCCATTCCTCTACTTCAGCTCAGCTATGGATGTTGAATGTGAATGGTGAATCCTACCAAACCTCTCTACATTTTCTAACTTCATCTGAATTGTCCCTGGATGCCCCCACCCTCACCTCCTAACCCTCACTATCTAAGGCAGAAGTTGGTGCCCTATGTGGAACTCTTTCCTGATACTATGGACTGGATGATTTTGTCCCCACCCCCAATTTATTAGTTGAAATCCTAATCTCCAATGTAATGACATTTTGAAGTGAAACTTTGGGGAGGAAATTAGCATTAGAAGTCATGAGGGTGGAGCCCTGATCTGATGAGATTAATGCCCTTAAAAGAAGAGATACAAGAATTTGCTTACTCTTTCTCTGTGTCTGTGCAAATAAGAGGACTTTCAAGCACACAGTGAGTTAGTGACCACCTGTACCAACCAAGAGAAGAGGCTTCAGAATGAAATGTTCCCGGCCAGAACTTTGACTTTGGACTTCAGCCTCCAGAACTGTTAAAAATTTGTTTCCAGAAGTATGGTGATTCCTCAGAAAACTTGGAATGGAATCACCTTTTGACCCAGGTATCCCACTCCTTAGTTTATACACAAAGGACTTAAAATCAGCATACTATAGTGACACAGCCACATCAATATTCATAGCAGCTCAATTCACAATAGCTAAGCTATGGAACCCACATAGGTGCCCTATGTGGTATATATACACAATGGAATATTACTCAGCCAAAAAGAGGATTGAAATTATGGCATTTTCTGAATGTTTTCTTTGATATAAGGAGGCTGATTCATAGTGAGATAGGGAGTGAGAACATGGGAGGAATAGACTAACTCTAGATAGGGCAGAGGGGTTGAGGGGAAGGGAGGAGGCATGGGGTTACTAATGATGGTGGAATGTGATGATCATTATTATCCAAAGTATAGGTATGAAGACATGAATTGGTGTGAATATACTATGTATACAAAGAAATATGAAAAATTGTGCTCTATATGGGTTATAAGAATTGTAATATATTCTGCTGTTGTATTTAAATAAAAAAAAACATTGCAAAAAAGAAAAAGAAATTATGGCATTTTCTAGTAAATGGACGGCACTGGAATCTATCATGCTAAGTGAAGTAAGCCAATCCCAGAAAACCAGAGGCCAAATATTCTCTCTGATATACAGATGCTGATTCACAATAGGCAGTGGGGAGGGAAGTGTGGAGGTTCACTTGGATTGGACAAGGGAAAATGGGGGGAAATGTAGGGGGATGGAAATGGGAAAAACAGTAGAATCAAACATAGCTTTCCTGTGTTCATATGTGAATACACAATCAGCATAACTCCACATCATGTACAATCACAAGAATGGGAAGTTATACTCTATGTATGTATGATATGTCAAAATAAATTCTACTGTCACGTATAACTAAAAAGAACAAAAAAATACAAAAAATAAGAAAAGAAAATAAAGAAATAAATAAGTTTTTATTAGTTAAGCCACCCAGTCTATAGACTCCTAAGCAGAATAACCAGAAGGTGTGTATGTTAACTGATCAGGACTCACAGCCTAGACTCTTTTTCTTGGACACTGACTTCACTAAAGGGGAGTCTTTTGGGAAATTCTCTGTCACCTACTTCTTCCAAAATCCTTAGCCAAGGACTAACTGGAAAAGGGGTACAAAAGGTAGTCAGGATCCTTGAATTATGAAAGACTAAATCTGTGCTACAATTTGTGCTCCAGAGTTATTCCACTAGATTAGGCCAAAGCTGGTTTACACTTAACTTTATTTCCCTGTCCTATGCTAATTCCCTCATTTCCATTCTTCTGAGAGCTTCCTAGTAAATTACTTGAACAATTCTCCCTCAAGTACTGGCCTTCGATGATGATTCCAAGTTGCAGGTGCCTCCACTTTTAGTACCCTCACTTTCCTTCCTAATGGTAATAGTTCAACACTGAGCTTAATGCCACTTTTTTCTTACCAAATATGACAAGACTAACTGTTGCCTTCAAGTTTCTATCCATTTTCCAAGCCCAAATAAAGCCACCCTTAATACTCAGCTTCTCAGGTGTGGGGAAGCCAAGAATAAGTAGAGTAAATTTGTCAATATAATCTCCTAGCTTATGGAAGGATGAAAGCAAAAGTGTAGCAGGACCATGCAACAAGGCAGAACAAGTATGAATGAGAGAAATGCAAATGAACGATGAAAGTGGAGGTGGAGACAGAATAGGTGAGAGTAAGGGAAAAATATTTCCATCATGAAAGTCTATACCTCTATGTTCTCTCCTGAGTCAGATATTAAATTATGTATGCTTTGATTTGAATTTGCTTTGATTGTGTCACTCAAAGTTTCATGTGCTAGAAACTTGGTCTCCAGTGTGGTGGTGTTAGGAGGTAGTAAAACCTTTAAGAGGTAAGTCCTAGTGGGAGGTAATTAGACCATTAGGAATGTCATCTATGGAAAAAATTCAC
Organism: Marmota flaviventris; assembly: GCF_047511675.1. Taxonomy (NCBI): domain Eukaryota; kingdom Metazoa; phylum Chordata; class Mammalia; order Rodentia; family Sciuridae; genus Marmota; species Marmota flaviventris. The sequence goes on along the minus strand of NC_092504.1, from coordinate 68,988,491 downwards.
AAACGTCTCCAGAGACCTTGAAATTCCTACAAGAGCAAGTGGTTGTAAAAAATTCAAACCTGGCTCCTGAATCTCCTTGGATTGTAATGTCTTGTGCTCTCTTCTGCTCCCACCAATGTTATGTCGTTTACTACAAAGTTCTCACCTGAGGCCAAACCAATGGGGCCACCAGATCTTGGACTTTCAGCCTACATCACCATGAGCTAAATAAATCTCTTTTCTTTACAATATCTAACCTCAAGAATTTTTTTTTTGTTTTTAGAAAAGAAAGTCAATATAATGTGGGTATATGGTTAAAACTTGAACAAAATCATGTATCTCTCTCCCCCACTCACACTAGTGCAAGTGCACATGTACACACACACACTCATTATAGCTTTACAGTTTAATGAATATTCTGGAAAAAAAAATCATACAAATACAGACTCAACACATCTCTTTCCTTTACTGATACTATTCTACTTTCTCTCTGAATCCATTTTTACCAAAATAATATTATACATTTTTTTCCACAATAGCAGAACTCATTTTATAAAGCAAATCAGGTCATGGTACTACAATGCTTAAAGATCTCCAATGATTACTCCTTTATATAAGAGTTAAATCTGAATTATTTGTCATGGTCTAGAATACCCAGTATGATCCCTGCCTACCTTTGCCAGCATGCTACCCCTGCATTTTTTAATTCATTCAATCTATATTTCATATTGTAGACCTCAATATTTCCACATTCATTTAGTAAGAAATCAAAATGACTTAATGGGACCAACCATACAAAAAGAAACCAATCTTAAGTATTTGCTATGTTTTTGTTGTATAGGTAATGCCTCATATTTGTAGAGAGAATCTGTTCCTTTTGAAAGAGGTTTTGAAGAAGGTATTTTAACATATACTTCAAAGTGTTTCCAATCACCACATCACTATCTGAAGCATAAGTGAAAAGAACAGCTATTGTAATTTCCAATGCTGATAAATTGAGTAGAACAAAATCAAATTAAAACAAAGACTTGACATTGATAGGATTAATAAAGTATTGGCAGATTTTGTCAATTGTACTGTTGCTCTTCAGGGTCATGGAAGACATCATTAGTTAATCGCCCTGGTGCTCACACCCCTGATGCCCTCTCACTATGACACTCTAGGCAGAATCAGTCAATCAATCACACATGGAAAGGAAAGGAAGACTTGGTTATTTCAGTTCTGTAAACAAACCAAGAACTAAAGATCTCCCTTAAATGTCAAATCAAAACTCAGGTATTCCTCAAAAGGAATGCCATTTGAAATGATAACAGAAGAGAAAGCCAATATATTTTCATGGCAAGAACTAATCATTTCACGAAAGCTTGAAGATGGCAAATATCATTGCATGCTGTAGGGCCACAGGAAAACAAAGAAAAACTGGAAGCAAATAAAAGGAAACAGGAATTGGATATTCCTTATTCTATGTTATTTAATTTAATTTAAGATTAGACTCTTTGAAATCGTATCAGAAACCTGATTTTCTAAACATCTCATGTTTTAAGCGCTTGTATGGCCCTCTCCGCTCTCACCCAGAACAATCATTTTTGAAAAGTTGTTTCAAACAAAGGAGGGTTTCCACTCCCAAATCTGAAAAGTAATGAATTATGCTACCCAAAGGAAGAGAGAGCAGGAGAACAATAAAGAAAAGCTTTAGCACATTGTGGGGAGAATGGAGAGAAGAAAGGCAAAGTCTGTGGGATGCTGAGATGGTCATGCCCAACTGGGGAAAACCACCTCAGCTGGGTCCTCTTCTCATAATCATCAAACGGCCTTTGTGTCTATCATTGATATAACCCCTCCATCTCTGTCCCCTGATGGTCATATTTTTAAGCTTAGATAAAAGCTTTTATGAAACACTACTTTCAATATCTGCTACATTCAGAGAGTCCAACTAAGAAAATCAAATGTTGTCGATTACATTATCATTTCAAGCCTGTCTGTGGGACCAGATTTTATTTGACCACAGTTAAAAGAAAATACAAGTGGGTAACTTTGAGATAGTCATTTGTCTAGAATGAACTTTCAGGTTTTCTCCTTCAAATGAAAGCCCTGAGGCAATTAATGATTTCCAATAAGGACTGCTTCTTCTTTGTCAATTAATCCTGTGGGTTGAACAGCATCAGGGTTGCTTTATAAGCCCAGGAAAATTACTACTCTCCCTAAGTATATAAATCTTGTCCTAATCACTGAACCACAGTTACTCTCCCAGTTGTTTATTATATTGAGGTACTGACAATACAACTTTTTCATTAGAATTTGAAGATGGTAGGGAGATGATGTCAAAGTGGGGAAAAAAAAGAATCTGACTGCTGTTCTACTTTATTCAGCATTATTCACATTATGGTGGACTTTGATGAGTTAAACTGTGGCCTTTGCTGAGATCCCCTTATTGAACATAGTTTTAGTGCTTTAAAGTAATTAATTCACACTTTAGCTTTAGGTGACAAAAAAATTGCCTTTACACATGAATACAATTAATGAACAGAGTTCAGTGAAAATCCTATATATTAAAAACAACATTTTAAAAAATTAGGTAGTTTGGTGGCACATGTATTATTTGTGATGTCCAGAGCTTTGGGACATCACAAATGTCCCCTTCTCCCGCATGCCATATTGTTATAGATGGTACCACTATACCACTGCTGTAGTAATAGACCTGGACTTAATTATTCACATGACCTGAGCTCAACAGTAGAAGTGACTGGCCCAGGGAATGAGCATGTGACTTAAGAAGGGCCCTGTAACCCTTCCCTTTTGATGGTTATAGAAAGATGGGGGAAGATATACATCAAGATTGACAGCATACATCTTCCCTGCCCTACAGAGCAAAGCTGTCTACAGACTGAAGCAGTGTAGACAGAGGCAGGTATGGGAGAAGAATAGAGAGAGCCTTGGAATATGGATCCAAGTTCTGGCCCCTGAAGTTCTGATCCCTGTGTAACTTTTTTGGATCTTCTAAGATACATGTTATTCTTCTCAGAAAAGTGAATAAATAAATCTTCTTTTGCTCAACCAAGTTTGAGTTGGTTTCAATAATGTGTTATGCAAAATATTCTTTTATTGTGAAAAAAAAACACTGAAAATATTTCTGAAATTTTTCCTTCAAAATGATAAAAAAAATATATGTTTAAAACACACAGAGTTTTCCTTACCTTGTATCACACACAAAAATTAATTTAAGAGAGATCTAAAACCTAAATTTGAAAATTAAACCTCTTATAAGAAAACACAGAGGAATAAATTCATAATCTGGGAAAGTAAATGTTTTTAGAAAGGATAAGCAAAGTAATAACATGAAAATTATAATAAATACTTTGTTAAAAGTTCCTTCTCTTTGAAAGACATCATTAAGAAAATGATTAGGCAAGTCAGAGACTGTCAGAAAACACTTATAAAGCAAATCTGCAGGGGCTGGAGTTGTGGCTCAGTGGTAAGAGAACTTGCCTAGCATGTGTGAGACCCTGGGTCCAATTCCCAGAACCATATATAAATAAATGAATAAAATAGAGGTCCGTCAACATCTAAAAAAATTTTTAAAAACCATATCTACAAAAGATTTATATGAATAAGATACAAAGAACTCCTACAACTCAAGAAAATAAAAGACAAAAATCTCAATTTGGAAAATAGGAAGATTTGAATAGGTACTTCAGAATAGGAGGTATACAAAAGTCCAATGATCTCATGGTAAAAGTCCCAACATCATTAGATATCAAATAAATGCATATTGAAACCACTTTGAGATGCCATTTCACACACATTTGAATGGCTATAGTTAAAAATACTCACAACACAAAATGTTGGTGAGAATATGGAACAACTAGAATTTTTATACATTCTGGCAGAAGTATACATGGTACAATCACTTTGATAAAATTTTTAGCAATTTTGTATAAAGTTAAATATGTTCCTACTTATGACTTAATAATTCTTAGATGCTTAAGAAAAATGGAATCCATAAGCTCACAAGAAAATTTGTATGGAAATGTTGATATTACTTGGTTTTATTTATTTATATTAGCTTCAAACAGAAAAAAAATGAAACCCACTGAAATGTGTATTGAAAGCATGATCCCCAGTGCAGCAAAGTTCAGAGGTGGGGTGTTTCAGCAATGATCGAATAATGAGGACTGTGACATCATAAGTGGATTAATCCATTTGATGAATTGGTAGCTGGAAAGGCTACTTGGATGTGGGATCTAGTAGTAGGGAGTAGGTTACTGGAGGAATGCCTCCAGAGGGTTTTGTTTGTCTCTGGCCCTTCTCTCTCTTTCTCCTTCCATTCTGCCATGAGTGGAGCAGCTTCCCTCTACCACACCCTTCTGCCATGATATTCTGTCTCACCTCAGAGCCATGGAGCCAGCTAACTGTAGACAAAAACCTTTGAAACAATGAGCCAAAATAAATGTTTCCATTTCTAAGTTAGTTTTGTCAAGTATTTGGGACACAGTGAAGAAAAGCTGACTAATACATCTATCAACAGTTAAATAGACAAATTATGGTCTAAGTAGGCAGTGGACTACTCCCCAGCAATTAAAAAGAAACTACATATCTATATGTATCAGTATATATATATATATATATATATATATATACTTTATTATTTGTTCTTTTTAGATATACATGACAGTAGAATGTATTTTGGCAAATTATATATACATGGAATATAACTTATTCTAATTAGTATCTTCTTCTTGTACATGACTCAGAGTTACCCTGGTCATGTGTGCAAATGCAAGGATAGGAAAGTTATGTCCAATTAATTCTACTGCCCTTCCTTTTCCCCTCGCCCTTCCTTCCCTTTCATTCCCCTCTGTCTAATCCAATGGACTTCTATTCTTCCCCTCCCCTGACATTCCCTTGTTGTGGGTTAGCATCCACATATCAGAGAGAACATACGGCCCTTCATTTTCTGGGATTTACTTATTTCACTTAGCAGAATGTTTCTGTGTGTGTGTGTGTGTGTGTGTGTGTGTGTGTGTGTGTTTGATAGTTATAAAATGTGTAAGTCAAATTAATAGACTATTGAGGGATATATATATATATATATATATATATATATATATATATATATGTACACATCGAGAGAGAGAGAGAGAGAGAGAGAGAGAGAGAGAGAGAGACATTGATGAATATCATATAAAGACTAAAAGAAACCAGATTCAAAACATCCACTAACCGATTCCATTCACATGAAGTCTAGAATAGGCAAAACTAGTCTACAGTGATAGGAATGAAGAAGTGGCTGCTTTTGAGGGTGGATATTGACTGTAAAAAGGGGCACAAGGAAAATTTTCTTTGATGATGGAAATGTCTTCTATCTTGATGAGATATGAGTTACATATTGTAGAGGCACTTGTCTAAACTCATGAACTATACACTTGATATCTGTGTTTCTTTAGTCAAATGTTCAAAAGCCCCATCTAAAATATTGAACTCTAATTAGTAGGTTTACTCTTTGCTGTGGTATGGGTTAGCAATGTACGATGCCATTCTGCATAAGAGACTTGATCATCCACAGATTTTGGTATCCATGGGGGATTCTGGAATAAATCCCTCATGGATATTGAGGGATGACTGCAAATGCTGTCTGTGTATGTGTGTGTGCATACTCATTTAATGTTCACAATAACTCCATGAAGTATATGCCATTATTGTTAGCACTTTACAGATGGAGAAAGTAGGTACAGTCCTACTACAAATAAGTGGTTGTTCCAAGCAATATATATATATATACACACAAAATGAACTCTTGTGTAGAATAGTCTAGTGCATTCAAAGGATCTATAAGAAAAGGTAAACACAGTTATCAACTATTTATTCTTTAGGACAAAATCTGATATCAGGATTTTCATCTATCTATATGTATATGCATGCATATTATAGATAAATAGATATAGAGATACACACACATACACATCCATGTTATACATAGCCTCATGTTCTCAATGTATCACTGATGTGTGCTTATTTATTTATTTTCATATATTTCATTTTGAGTTTTTACTTTTAACATTCTTAGACTCAGAAGATCCTTCCGTATGAAACTTTTGCCTTACTGACTTTTCTCTGTTCCCTTCAGCAGCTTGGCAGGTCAAGGAGTTCAGAGCTGGCTTTTGCCTGTTCTTTGCAGAAGCCAGCAAACAAAGCATAGCCAAGCTGCAGCACACTTGATATTCTCAATTCAGTGGCGGGAGGGGAGAATAAGGCTCATGTGCTTGGTCTTTATGAAGAGAAAATCCTCAGTGAAAGTGACAAATTCATGTTTGCCTTATAAACAAAGAAACTATAGAGCACTGTGTCATTTTTGTTGGGAAAGTAGAAAGATATAAGTCCTAAGAATTTCATTATACTATGACTAATGTGTGTTCACTCGCTCTAGATGTCAATATCTGTAGTCACCTGTTAAGCTCAGGTAGGCCTCCCGTAGATGCTAGGAAATTACTCATGTAAACCCCAAGCTCAACTTTCTTGGACTGAGGAAAAATAAAATGCTGAACAAAAGCAAAGGTGTTTTTAAATGGCAATAGAATTGTCTGAGAAAGATGAAAGATGGGGAGCTATGACAATAACAATTAGAATCCAGCATATTTTAATCTGTCTGAGAAGTTGCCTTGTTAAAATAATAATCATACACACAGGTAGTTTCTCATACATTCCAAATGCATCTGACAAAAACCCTTTAAAAGTAGAGCTGAGAACTCCACTCAAGAGAGAATCCACGAGGCTAAATTGGCTTGCTAAAGGCATAAGCCTAACAAGTATCTGAGAAGGGATGCAAAAGCACATCTTTTGACTCTTGATTCTGAAGGTTTTTTTTTTTTCTTATAGAACTACACTGCTTCATGGTTAAGCCTTGTATAGACCACTGCCTTACACTTTCTAGGATTAAAAAAAGAAAGAAAGAAAAAACCAAAGGAATGAATAAAGAAACAACAGAGCAAAGAGCAAGCACTTTATATATCAAAATTTAAATTGTTATAAAATGTGTAAGTCAAATTAATAGACCATTGAGGAATACTCTAACTGGTCTATTAATTCGACTTACACATTTTATAACAATTTAAATAAGTATATAAGTAAGCACTTTAAGTGAATATTGTAATAGTACTTACTTTCCATAGAGTTGCTTTAGGATTTCAACAATATAAATATTACATGGAGGTATTAAATGAAGGGCCATTTGCAAAAGTTCAACTACCAGCCCAACTTAAATTACAACCTTAGAGTAAAACAAAAAATGAAACATTTTAAGGAATGTTTAAAAAAATTCTGTTTGCCAGTCTGGGGTTATGAAATGTAACACTCAGATGAATCAACTGTAAAGTATGGTAATGTTTTCTAATACAACATAGCAATTTATGCTTAGTTTAAAAAATAATCATACCATCAAACTTAGAATAAACACAATTAAGATTTGCTTTGAGGTTCAGAAAACTCTTGGAATCTTGTAATATTATAAAATCAGTTTTTAGTTGTTTCATCATTAACAGGATGCTAAATAACCCACATTCAATTTCCCAGCTATGCCAACAGTTGATGATATTCTTCCTGTGCCCACAACCAACACATTCCTTTATTCCGTCCTCACCATTCCTTCCACCTGACCACCATTTTTCTCCTCTCACTGCTACCTGTTTCCTTTATACCAAAATGATGACTTCATTCCCTTCACCCAGTTTCAAAGTTTCAAAAGACACACTTCTCAGTGCTAATGCCAGAATAGTTATTCTCAAATATTAATTTAATGTAGTGCAACTGCATATTACATGACGTTCAAACTTAGCCTCATTTCAAGGTGGCCAAAGTAGCCTCCCAATGTCTTATGATCCATGACTCCCGCCACATGAAGCAGTCACCCAAATTTATCCCCTCAATTCAACTTTAACCTGCAGAGCTCATTCTTACTTCATCCTTCTTGGAACCTACAGCAACTAAATCATTATCCACATCATCAGCATCAGCATCAAGGGTAAGCAGTTAAATATGCTGATCACAGCATCAAGATGTTCATCTTATAGGCAAGAGTTCTGTCTTGCTGATTCCTGAGAAAAAAATTAGCCAAATAATATTCTTGGTAGATGTGCAGAAAGGTTGGTAACACTAAATTATTAAAGATATTTAAATTGGCCTCTGAGTATTCTTTCTTGTCCTCTGTTGTTTGAAAACCATTACATTAGATTTTAAAATTTTTATTGGTGTTTATTTATAAATGCCAATATGTGAGCATGTCAAGGAGTTATCACAAATTTGTACTCTTTAGAAGAAATTCTCCTAAACACCAAATTGTTTTGATGCATATTAATTTTAAAAATATGGTGAGTTGAATAACACACGAAAATTCGTGATAGTCATAGTAACATTATTTTCCATATCATAAGCTTAATTAAATGACTCCTTTTGGAACACAGTATATTTTGAATCTTCACAATGAAAAGAGTAGAAAAATATTTCAAACTTAAAAGTAGCAAAGATTTTTTTTTTCTATTTTATTTTCACTGAATCAACTTAAATTTATTGAAACTGTCTAGTGTCTGTTGGGTGGCAATCAACTAGCAAAGCCTAAAGAGCAAAAGTTACAAATTAAGTTTGCATTTAACAATAATAGAATTTCAAACACTTTCTTCTCATTATATGTTTTAGTATGATTCTTTCTGATTTATTTTATAGATCATGGCTCTTTATTTTATCAAACAATATTTCCATGTTAACTAAGATAATAAGTTTATTTATATTAAAATTATTTTAAATAAGTACCATGGTAGATTTAAATAAGACTATAAAATGGTTTTGTAGGAGTACAATTAAATTGTGAGTTAATTTTTTTTTTACTTTTTCTTACATTTTATTATGTTTTCTGCTATTTTTCTAGTGAAGACTTGGAAAGAAGAAAAAAAATTCTTATATTTGTAAAATGGAACATACAGGAAAACATTTTATCTTCATTTTTAACAAAAATACTGTTGTGTGGATATAGCATTGCTATATAGATAAAATAAATGTCTCTGCTTCAGATCTTTCAGATTGTGCCAAGTTCTATATTCAGGGACTCATTTTGTAAGTAAACCCATATTTTAAAATAATAATATTTTATTATATATTTACCACTTATATATCCCAATGATTATTGGGATATATAAATTATTGGGATATATTATTCACAAATTCAATGATCATACAGGTTAAATATCATTAGCTGTAATGTGGGAAAAGTGGAAGCAGAAATATTGGCATAAGCCATTTAGATCCAAAGGCCATTAATAATGTAAAGTACATTATAGTGCCAATAAGTATAATACTGGTACTTTATCATTCAATATCAACTTTCTAGTATAGGCCCAGAAACTACTGATAACTTATATAAAACATTAATTGTGCCAGGTGCAGTAGCACATTCCTATGATCCTAGTGGTTCAGGAGGCTGAGGCAGGAGGATCAAAAACCTCAGCAACTTAGACTCTAAGCAACTTATTGAGACTCTTTCTTGACATAAAAAATAAAAAGGGCTGGAGATATGACTCAGTGGTTAAGTGCCCAGGGGTTCAATTCTTGCTTCCCCTCAAGCAGAACAAAGCATTAATTGTGGAATTTATTTCAATAACTGAATTAGAACCTACATTTATATACTGGTATCATGCTACAAAAGACTTCCAGTTATGTTATCTACACTTTCAAATATAAAAAATCACAAAGCTATAACAAATTCGTAGATTTCAATGAGGAGGATGGGGATGTAGTTCAGCGGTTGAGCATGTACCCTGTGCACTGGGTTCCATCCTTAGCACCAACAAAACAAAACCCTACAGAGTTCAGCTAGGTTTACTGTTTCCTGGTAGGATTGTTTGCTAAAGTTAACAAGTCATGGTAAAAGAGTTCAAAATATTTTTAGGCCAGTAATTCAATTACAAGTCAATAAATGCATCAAGATACATTTCTACTAAGGGGAGATAGACTCAATGGATAGGGCTTTACTGATCATCTTCTGTCTTAAAGATGGTCACCTAGCGGTCATCACATTCCATAAGTATAATTGTTTCCTGGAACAGCCTCCTGATTAGGCTGAACCCTATCAAATTGCTGTCATCAAATAGATTTGACCTGCAAAAAGGACACTATCATGATTTAACACAATGAAAGCCAAACTAGTAAAAGTAATCAACATAGAACTGCAGTGCACTCAAAATACATTGTTCTTCCAATTGCCTTTCAGAGATAGGTTTATTTACACAAAAGATAGAAATGTTCTACTTCTTTTCTTGACCCCTGAAAATAAAACTATTGAATAAATATTTTAGGTCTCAGCATTAAATTACCTGTTTCCTAACTCATTTTATACCTCAAAGTCCTTGAAAAAGAAACTTCTGAGAATGACAGTCGGCTCTGCATATCCCCTTAGTAATTACCAAAGTGAAACATGAATTGCTTTTCTTCCAAGGTGGTATGAATAATCAGATTTTGCTTAGATTTCTAAATTCGATTCCCAGATATTATCTTCCCTAAATCATCAAACCATCTTTCAAGGTTTGTATGCATATACACCTTTAAAAAAGTACCCTTCCATCAAAAGTCAGGGGGTTGAGGGTACTCAGATACCAAACACAAATAAAATGTTTGGAGTTTATTAAGTGACTTATCCACCAAAAAAATGGGCTTTCTTTTTGTACATTATAATGACAATGTATAAGCCTCCCAATTTTCAAAGCATGATTAGTCTGTAGGGACAAAACTTCAATAATTATAATATTTTCCCTCAGTGATATGCTGGTTCATATATATGTACACGTCTACACACACACACACACACACACACACACACACACACTCTAGCTTATACTTCCAAAATTAGCAGGAAAAACATTATGTTTTCCCTATAGGACTCTCTTGTCTCTGGTTGAACTGTTTTTTTTTTCTCACATCCTTTCATACTGAACACCTGTTTTTCTAGTGCTTAAAATAAAGACCTTCTACCTGGGACCAGAGTCAATAATCAAAAAAGAAAAGAAAAAAATATTGAAGTGTAAATGGCTGGGCGCAGAAGGGAGACCTTGCATCAATAATTGATCTTTTTTTTTTTTTTTCTAATTGTCTTAGGTCTGAGCTTTATCTTACCAACCAGCTGGGAAAATTTTCAAGGTCAAGGATTGAGTTTTATAATCTTGTCATGTATAACCCAGAATTGAACATAAAGTAGTTGCTCAATAGGTGCAGTTTCATTGATTGAACCGTGAATGGTTAGGAGATTGAAAAAAATAAAATACTGGTTGATATAGAGCATCTAATGCAGTGTTATATTTCCTTCCCTGGATTAATTTTTGCTTGATTAAATTGGGAAAAACAATGAAGACCTTTCTTACTATTCTAAGTCCTAGCTTGGAATACCAAGTTCTCCCATTTTGTTCATAGCAGAGATGCAACAAATTCTTGTGACTTTGAATATGGATTTTTGAGGAAGAACTACACAAAATTACATATGACCTGAAATGTTAAGATATATTTTTATTACTACATATTTATAAATATTCACATACATATAAGTGTGCATATGCAGTGGGGGGCACATGTACTTTTTTTTATGTTACCAAAAAGCATTATCCTTCAAATCACCTTAGTTGCATAGTGGTCATTTATCACTGACAGTTTTATTAAAAGGCAATCTTTCTTCATTCTTCTTCATCATTCTTTAAGAACTTTAGTGAATTTAATTTTGTAAAATGTATGTAGTATAAAGAAATATTGGTTTTTATGGCTGCTGTTACGGGAGGCTCTCTGTATTTGCGGGTTCTGCATGCATGGATTCAACCAACTCTGCATCAAAAATATTTGGTATGTAATTGTATCTGTTTTGAACATGTACAGACTTTTGATTCCTTGTCATTATTTTATAAACAAAAAGTGGCATTAGCAATCATATACACAACATTCACATTGTTTTAGCTATTATATGGAATAAATAATTTCAAGTATATGGCAGGATATGCACAGGTTATGTGACAATACTACACAGTTTTATATAAGAAACTTGAGCATCCCTGGATTTTTGTAGTTGCAGAAAGTACCAAAGGACAACTGCACTTATTTAACAAAGCAGCTATAATTTTTGGCATCTGAATGCATAATTTCCTGCCTTATCAAAAGTCCCCACATCTTTTGTTTACCAGTTAAATCACTCAAACAGTCACTTATTATAATTCTGTAGATTTATCAATTAGAGTTTGAATGAGTTATACAAAAGCATTCACTCTTTAAAACAGAGCTGAAAACAAAAATAAGCGGTAAAGAGGGTTAAAAATAGCACCTTTTAATCACTACTCCAATATATTTTAGTGATATCTAACCTTTAAGAAAAAGTATCCATCAAGTATACCAAAAGTATACCATGTACCACCTGTACTTGATAAGTATATGTGTTCTAATTCTCTTGCTGGAGTGTTAAACAATAATAAAATGCACTACATTGTCTGGTTTACCCTTATGTTTGTGTAGGGATGGAAATATTGAAATCCCATCCAACTAGAGGTAAGAATGCTGGGTACTATGGTCATCAGGAAATGGCAATCATACCCCAAATGAGGCACATGCCATCTGGAAATAAAATCATTTAAGGTTATCCAAATAACTCAAAGGAAAACACAGCTGAAAAGGTAACTTTCTCAGGAAAGTTTTTGTTGTCTGCTTGGATAAAGTTGTATGTGTTCACAGCACCACATACCTCTCTTCTGTGGCACTTGCCAAAAATAGAATTTTATTTTATTTGATTCTTTTAGTGGTCTCTAGTCACCTGAGTAGATCCTAAGCCCTCTGAAAGTAATGACCATCTCTTTTTGTATGTGTTGGAGTAAAGGATGTGGTGGCAGAATTTCAAGGAAACAATGCCTGATACATATAAAGCAGTCCACAAATACTCTTGTCAAAGTTGTTGAATGAATGAATGGAGCATGAGTGGAAGCTGACCACGGGAGATGCATGGCACACCTGTCCTAAGTATCATGAGACACAGGCCATCACCAACTGGGGAGACTAAAATAGAGCCCTCACCAGTCTTCAACATTCAGGAAGCAAGCAATGGAAGCATGCAGGGAAGAGTTGGCTGAGCAGTCAGTGTTTAGGACAGGCTGGGATCTGTCAATGAGAGAGAGACTGAAAGAGTATGTAGTGTACGAAACCCAGCACCAAGGTTATATAGGCTGGAAACCAAGGACAGTCTGAAAATGTTAAAAATGGGGGCAGCATGGACTATTAACTTCACTCTTCCAAGAAAATAGAGAACAGAACACATAAAGCATTAACACATAGACTTTGTTTTTTAAAACTACATGAGGGAGATGGAGACATATTCATAAACAGACACACATATAATAAAATTGTGTGATACAAACTTTGTGCAAACTCAGGGAAAATTGCTTGTGCAGGATTTGTTAGACAGCAAGAGGGGTTATACAACTCAGATATGACAATATTTTTGCTTTGCATGTGATTATTCACCATAACCAAATCACATCCCTTCTTCGGAGATTTTTATGGGTCCCTTTGTTTTAACTATCACCACAATTAACAAATTAGGTGAGGGGGGACTCATTTCTGTCTCTAATTCTCACCTGAATCCTTCCTAATTTTCATTCAATTTGTGTGCTGCTAATAACATGGCAAAGGCCAATTTCTACATTCTTAAATATTTACCATATGTTACAGTGTGGATATCAAATGACTCCAAAGGGGTAAAGGCTTAGTCTCTAGCCTTGTCATGATCTGGAGGTGGTGGAACCTCTAGGAGGTAGGACCTAAGGAAAGGAAACGAGGTCACTGGAGCTGTGCTCTTGAAGGGTGCCGCAGTCTGGCTGGGCACAAATGCCGCAGTCTGGCTGGGCACACAATCACGAGCCACCACACAGCTTGTAGATTCAAACAGCAACTCTTTATTCCCGAACTCACACCAGCCGTCTACAAACACGTTCTGGGGAAATCCACGTTTTCTGCCCAAATCCACGTTCTCTCCCAAATCCACCTTCACTGGGCATCTATCTCCAAAATATACTGTCTGAATCCCGTGAGAACTCAAGGGGAACTCAGGCAGCAGGATACGCCCTATTCCCAGCAGGAATAATCTTAAACCTTAAACCTGGAACCTAAACTGGGAACGCCCTAAACAGGATTATCTTAAAATCCGGGAACACCCTAATCTGCCTTGGTCCTTGAGCAAGGTCACCTACATTCAATGTCGCTGCAACATGTCAGCAACATGGGGTACGCTGGCAAGGAAATTGTCATACCTACTTGGCTAATGGCTCCCAGCAGAAGGGGATATTGGGACAAGGCCCCTTCCACCCCTTCTCTCTTTGCTTTCTGGCCACCACAAAGTGAGCAGCTTTGGCCCACCACCCCTTCCCACCATAATATGTTGCCACACCACAAGCCCAAAAATCAATGAAGTCAGGTATTCATGAACTAAAATCTCAGACACCATGAGCCAAAATAAATCTGTCCTCCTCTAAGTGTATTTTCTCAGGTATTTTGGTCACAGTGATGAAAAGCTGACACTATACATATTTGATTTTTGCATCAGTGAACAGTGATATATTTATTGAATTCAATCTGTGCTTTTAATATATTTGTATACTTTGTGTCTGGCTTGGAATAATGAGGAATAATTTGGAGTACGACGACCATTTTTACTTCAGCACTTTTATAGTTCCTTCTCTTTTACAAAAAAGAGGTTTAATTTATTTACGATCTATTAAAAGCTATAAATAAATGAAAGGATGCATTCAAGTACTACATTTTGTGCCTCTAAATGGCAATAGAAAAATCTATCAGTATCTAAGCTTGAGGTATTTTATAACTATTTTTGCAACTTAACTTAAGGAAATGATATATTTGGAGTTTGAATTGCTATATGTGTTCCACATGCTTTAACTCTTTGCCTTGGGAGACATTCAGGCCCATTTAATTAAATAAACAGCTTTAGGAGGTTATTTTCTTTGACTTATAAATATGGTCAATAGAAACCCAGCAGATCTCTGCCAGTTGTGTTTTGGATTAGAAGGTGAGCGAACACCCATGTGTACTCACCTTCAATGACTGCTCTTAGTCCACTGCTATTGACTTTTATTAGGTTACAGAAGCACAAGGAATGGGCCTGCTGATGGAGCATGTCTCTGAAATTGGCAACTGGAGGCTTTCTATAAATAATCTTATGAATTGGTAAGAATTAGGACAATATAGGGGACAATTGCTACACTCTATTTCATTCAGCAGATCCTAGCTTCTAAGACTCTTTACCATTTTCCCTTACCATCCTTCTTCTGACCCACACATATCTCCATCCTGCTTAATGTTCTCCAGTTGCATCCTCTGCAAAATAATAGGCCAACAGTCTCTAGTGTCACTAGGTAAATCTGTCACCACATGGACTCCTTCTATTATCCCTAACCACAACCCTTCTGCTAGGGAAGGCGACTAGAGGCGATGTGGTCATCTAGCAAACAGACCTGTAGGAGAATTCCAACATGGTCACCTCTGCATTGTTAAAGATGTTACTACAACCCTACAACTCTTGCCCATTATGGTAAAACTTAGATCTAACAGGTATATCAAATTCCAAATTAATAGAAGACACTAAAAAAATCCTTACCTTTTTTCTTTTCTCTGGTGTCTTTTCAAAGTTATCCAAAATTTACCTTTTTTATAATGTTTTCAATCTTATGTTTAGGGGGACATCTCCTGCTCTAACCTTCATTCTAGAGTTAACTGCTTCACAAACATCCCTTGAAGAGTTCTATCTGCATAAGATCATCCTCCTCACTCATTTCTTCATATAGGACATACACATTTCTCAACCCTTTATCACTGAGACTTGATTCAGTCAAGCTCCGTGTTGTACTGGGGACAAGTGTCTTAATCAAAGTTATAATGTTTCTGGAGTTATCTAGCCCCTTAGGGAAAAAAAAAACTTAAATCAGTTAAAATGTTTCTAAGAGTTTTTAATGAGTTATGTCCACAACAAAACAAATACTGCCAATACCATCTTTTAAAAACTTTTGTATTTGACAACCAAGACAGAGGCTGAAAGATGGATATCAGATGATATAAACAGTTCTCAAAATACAAGTTATTAAGAGGAATATTTCTCTCTTTATACCATAAATCATGCAGAATTATTATCCTATAAAGTTAATTAAGCTCTAAAATCTCCATTTCTAAAGGTGTGAAACATGAAAGCATTAATTTTAGAGACTATTTTTGTTCTGACTTCCATGGATGAATGGATATCAAATAGACTATCAAGATTATAACTTAACTTATAGAATAATGCAAATTTAAGGTCAAAAGTAAAAATAAAGAAAAACATTAGGGAAAATATTGGATGCATTTTCACCAGAGCAATTTAGTAGCTTTAAAACTAGAAATGTTTTAAAACATAACAATAAAAAAGGATAAAAGCATCCCAATTTCAAGATGGTACTTGACATCTGTATGGAGATTTTAATTAATTCTACAAAACTGCACATAGAATAGTCACTTGCATTTTTCAACTCTCCACTAAATACGTCTAATATATATTTTATCTCAGTGTCTTCAAGAACATTTTATTTAGGCTTTGATAACTTTTTATACATTGAAAGCAAAACACAGCCTGTCTTGAAGGTGACTTTGTTCTGGTGTCACCACATAGTCTTAGTAGAGAGATTTCCTCTCCCAAGTCAGCACAGTTCGTCAACAGAATTGGCTTTTGCCTATTGAGAGCTGCCACTGATCAGTGAATGGAATGAACTCAGACACTCAGAAGTTTTCCATCACTGACAAAAAGCCACGGACAATGTAAAAATAGCATTCTACACCAAGGATTTGTTGCAGCTTCCTAGCAGCAACAGGATCTGAACAGTCATAGCACAGTTTTCATGCAGCAAGGTCATGAAATTGCAGGATATGTGTGGAAAACACAAAGTTGACTGGAATGATTGTTATCAAATGCTAACTGATGCTCAAACCTTCATGGTATGACCACAGCTCTTATATTTCCTTCTTTCAAAGATCACAAAGCTTATTATAGTTGATATTAAATGTTATATTTGTCTTACATGGTGAAGCTAAATTCTGCAAGGTCAAATGGTGGAAAAAATAGTGGTTTTATAATACCAACCTTACTTTCCTTAACTAAAGAGAATTACATAGACAGAGACATAATTACAGCCAGAGACAGAGATCATATTCAGAAGTTGATGAAACAATCCTCAGTGTGAGTTATTTGTGTTAATTATTCTCCATTTGCCATCCATATTTCTCACTCTCCTAGGATCATTCTTTGCCTCCTCTGCCCTGACAAGGTATCTGTACCTTAACTCTCTTCCTTTGAGCTATGTAGGGTGAATTCTATTTTCATCCCAGGACCCTGAGTGAAACACTATCACTCACAAAGAGACGTAACAGTAAACAATGAAATGTGCCACTACTTACTTCTACACTTTTTAATCACAGTTTATTTCAAATTATGATTTAAAACTTAATTCTAGAGAACAATGGCATCCATTATCTCTATGATCACCATGAATGACTTAGTTGCTATTATAACTTGATGAATAGTTGTATTTTTATATTTTATCATTTTATATTACTCGTATTATCTGACCTTCAATTTTACTATATAGACTGTATGAGGAGCCCTGCAATACTTGGATTGTACAGTTAATAGATGCTAAGTACAAAAACAGCCCTGGGAATTCATCACTGAAATAACAGACTTGGAAAAATAAATGAACTTTGAAATAAGAAGCCTAGGGAAGAAGTCCCAGGACTCGTACCTTTTAGCATGTATAAGCAATGTTGTTACAATTTCATTTACTTGAATAAGTGTTTTATGAGAACACAAAAATAACTCAATGCTGTTGCTATTTTGTATTTAAAACAAAGATCACTGAGATACTAATATTAATGATTTAATAAAACATAAATAAGCTGCAAGTCCATAGAACACTAGCTATTGAAATGTTTCTGTTTTCCTTAATGATCAACCTAAAGCCAAAATAGTTTGGAGAAACTGAAAATTAAGACTATTATCCCTGGAAAATCACTTTTGAAGAGTAATACACTCCCCAACTCTCTAGCACTCCCATCCATGTCAGTCAAAGTCCTATGTTGAGATAACTCACATATTCTATATTATCTATTCATTAACTAACAAATATCCATTAATGGTTTCCTATGCTCCAGATGCTGTGGTCAGTGTTGTGGACAGAGCTGTGAGCAAAATACACCAGCAGTGAATCTCAGCACCAATGTTGTCCTCTCCAGCAATGTGGTGTACCTATCGTTTGCTGAAATCATCACTTCATCTTTCTCATAGTTCTATACCCTTGACCCTCTAGCTGCTAAATTCATGAGCTGTGTTCAAAATGTTGACACATAAAGATTCATAGATATGCTGAACTCCTATGCCATAAGAAAAAGTGACAAAATTTTACACAGAAAGGATTATCAATCAGCTGGCCCATATAATTTGTGCTTCTAGAAAATTACTGAACAATACCAAATTGCATAAGAATAACTCCTAATACCCCCATATGACTTTGATTACTGATTACGGAAAATAGTCTTTGCATATTTTGTGCATAAATAAATTTGATTTAATTTAACATTCATTTACCCACTAATTATTTCTTTGGACAAAATGTGACAGGTACCTATTCTTTATCTCAGTTTTCAGAATAAATTTCCTAGGAATCCTTGTATAATAAATACATAAAACAACACTTTCACAAAGAGAATCTAGATTGTCCAAGAGACTCCTTACTTTACTCACAAACTAGGAAATTTAAAAAACAAACAAACATACAATAAAAACTAACACAAAACAAAACAAAACAAAAAAACAACATAAGGGCTGGGGATAGAATTCGGTGCTACATGTAGCACTTGCCTAGAATGTGTGAGGCTCTGGATTCAATCCCCAGAATCTCCAAAAAATATAGAACATAATTTCTAGTTTTATAGTGCTTATAAATTCTTTGGGGGACTGAAATATTACCTATGAGACAATTCGGAAAACAAGGATTAAGTATTTCAACATTTTTTCAATAATGTTTTGGGGTGTTTATTGGAAAATAATAGTTCAGAGATATTATTCCAAGTACATTTGTCCTAAAACTGAAAGTATTAAAAATGTATAGCAAATATGCCTTTTATTCTTTGGGACCTCCAAAGTGATAAGCCATCTGATCTAGTAAAAGAGGTGAAGTAAATAGTCTTATGAATGCTAAATATCACAGTGTGACTTTCCAGGAAAACATCTAGCAGGTCTCATCATGAGGAAGCATCACACCATGAAGATGAATGAACAGTTTATCACAATTCTCATTCATCTGGAAAACGAAGCACACATTTATCTTATGCTCTTTTATTACTCACAAGTCCCCAGCCTCACCGCTGCATTTTAATAAAAATGAAAAGAAGATTGGAAATGCTCACTTGTTGGCCATTGCCAAGTATATGGCAATTCCCTTTTAAAAAAATATTTAAGAAGCAAATCCCTTTTGAAAAAGAATTAGAAGATAGTTCTTTCACAATGGACCTGAGAATCGGGTCTATTTTTTTTCACGCATATGTACATTCAACAAATGTTAATTGAATGACACTCTAGTACCTTCATTAGGAATAAATAGACTTATATTAATCACCCCTCAAATAAAAAGCAAGAGGGTTTTGTTTGGCACAAAATTCATAATGTTGAATATAGAAATGAAGAAATCAGTCTCATAGCGGACCAAGTGGTACATCAGGGCATTTGGGGGCGGGGGCAGAAACCTTCTCAATGAGATACGTAAAATATTGAAAAGTTGGTAAAATTATTTCAAAAAAAAATTAAGCATACTCCCCAAGAGATAAATTGTTGCCAGATGAAGGTAAGCAAAAAATTGAAATTGTTGAGCTAAACCACAAGCAAATTTATATTTTGGATGTATGATTCAGGAATATTACACCTTTCTAGTATCTGTTGTTCATAATTTAAAACAGTAATTTTCAATTATTTTTACTGGAGGTGAATTTGCCTCCTTTTTCTACCCACTGGGGACATTTTGCGATGTACAGAGTTGTTTTGGGTTGTCACACTGGGAAGGGAAGTTATACTGGCAATTAGTGAATATAGGCCAGAAGTGTTCCTAAATATGCTACTATGCACAGATCAGCCCCTCACAAACAAATTCTGATAATGTATCAATAATAAGCTTACAACATGTCAATAATGCTGAGATTCAGAATCCCTGATTGACATATCTAAATGGTGATGAAAAGCCAAAGAAAGACTGTCCCAATATATTTCAGGCCAAATGAACTTCAGTAGGTCCTCTGGCAGTTTTCAACACTATTTTATTCTTATCAGCAATAATCTTTCACCTAATGTCAGAATATTAGACCAAGTCAAACAAGTCTCTTGTCCAAAATTAAGCAAAATTCTAAACTCATGCTTTAGGAGAAACATGCCACAAAATTTTGTATCTCACGGTACTTGCCAAAAGCTATAACTGGATTTATGTCAAAGTATTTTACATATTTTACTCAGACACCAAGATTCATCTCTGTCTTTGATAGTAGAAAAGTTTCAATAACATAATTACAATCAATCAAAATGTACAGTTCTTTGTTACTGCCTGTGCAGAGGATGTGACATTACAGCTCATATCCATTTACAACAATCCAGGACTCAGGCATATGCAAAAGTCAGAACAGCCATATTCACACTTGAATTTTATTTAACACACATATATTATTTTCTAGTGCAAGGAACTATTAGAAAGCTTTGAAACTGTTGACTCACTTAATTCTCATGTAAATTTGATGAATTTGATGCTATTATGATCCTAATATTTATGTATTTGGAAAATGATACAGAAAAGTTAATTTCATACCCATGCCATCAAAGCCTATCTTCATTTTGCCTACGTTGTTGTTAAATAAGCCAACTGATCTTCTATCCCCCAAATCTTTTCCCCTCCAAACTATATTCTAAACTGATATCAGAATCATTGTTTTCTGGACATATCTACTTAGTAATTTCTCTTCTTAAAAAAAAATGGCTCCTGATTTCTTACTGGGTTCTTATGACTAAAAATGGGCAAAAATATTTTTAGCAATAGTAACTGTTACAGTTTGGGTAAGAGGTGTACCCTAAAAGCTCCTGTGCTAATCCAGGAATGTTCAGAGGTAAAATGATTGGGGTATGAGAGCTGTAACTAATTGGTCTGTACAAATTTGAGTGGGTTGACTGGGTAGTAAGTGAAGGCAGGTGAGGAGTGGCTGGAGGAGATGGGTCACTGAGTCGTGCCCTGGTTGGGATGCTCTTCCCTGTGATTCCTTACCTCTCTCTGCTTCCTGGCCACCAGGAGCTCAGCAGCTTTCCTCCACTATGCCCTTCCTTCCATCTGTTCTGCCTCATCTCTGGCCCAGGGCAATGGAGTCAACCAACCATGAACCAAACCTCTAACACCAACAAAATAGGCTTTTCCTTCTCTAAGTTGTACTTGTCAAATATTTTGGTCACAGTGAAAAAGAGTTGACTAGTATAGTAACTAATATCTTTCCTTGTCTTATGTGTATAAAGCCCTGTATTAAGCTCTTTATAGGTATCATCTTGTGTTGCCATGGTATGGAATAAGGGTCTTCCACAATCTGACCCAAATCAACATGTCTTTCCAGACTTCCCTGTCTTTGCATGCACTAGTCCCTATCTTTAGTGACTCCCTCTCCTTCCTTTCTGGTGTGGTCCTTCCCATCATCTCCCTCAAAAGTGATGTTTTATTCCTCATCTTAACAATGCTCCTTAAACATAGTGTACTATTATAGAACTGACTCTGTGATATTGTGGTCTGTTATGTATAGGATTGTGTCCTTTACAAATTTTGAGAAACAAATTCCAGATTCAATTAGGTTGCTGGCACATAAAAGGTAACTACACAAACTTATTGGGCATTTATCTTAGGAAATCAGGGGAAGAAATTGGGTTTCCATTGTCAATGTTGAATAGAAAATCCATATCTACTTCTGTGATCATAGCAGAAGACTCTGCATGAGATGAAATTTTAAGAGTTATTTAAGATGTGGAAGAAAACAAAACACTTGGCAAGTGAGAGTATTTCTATGTTCAAAGTGATGACCATGAAACAGGATGAGAAGGAATATGCAAACAAAAGCATTAGGTTGGCTTTGAATGGACGAGTACAAGAAAACTAAGGTATACAAGCAGAAGAGATACATGAAATAGCTCAACACACTGAGGTTAAAAAAAAAAATCCATATGTAAAATAAAAGTTTCTGAAGATGATTGGCAATGGGAGAAGACGACCTCCCCAAAGTTGGAAGTGTCCTCACTGGACCTAAATTTCTACAGCTCTTTTTTCTACAGTTCTGTGGCTCAAAACTTTAGATTTTGAAGCTGAGTATGTGGCGTACAGCTGTACTTCCAGCAACACAGGAGGCCAAGGCAGGAGGATCACAAGTTTAAAGCCAGCCTCAGCAACTTAGAGAGGCCCTAAGCAACTTATTGAGACTCTGTTTCAAAATAAAAAATAAATAAAAACAGGCTGGGGATGTGGCTCAATGGTTGAGCATCCCTGGATTCAATCCCCAATACCCCTCTTCCTAAATTAGATTTGCCTTTCAATTATTAATATGCATATCTTACCTTCTGATATAGGACATATGCTGTTTATAATAATACCCTGTACTTTGCCTGTGTTTTATACATAATGATGTCTAAAACAGGTATGATGACCAAATAAAAATATAAAAGAAGCTTATAAACAGATAAGTAATGAAAAATATCTTGACACTATGTTGAATATAAGAAATACAAAATTAAGTTTATTCTAGATTACATTGAACTATAAATAACATATTGCCTTAGAAGTCAAGTGTTTTCTCTTTTAAAATTATGCAACTTAATATTTTTATTACATATTTCTCTGGATTTTTAAGTGCCTATAAACTTTCCAGTGATCCATCCATGTTCCAGGAAAGAAACAAGCATACAAAATATTTCTAACTCTTAATAGGAAAAGCAGTAAGTAAAGTTTAATTAAAATACAAAATAATTACTGTCAGAGCTCCTATGAAATAAGTTATATAATAAATGTACAGGTCAGGTATAATAGTCCTAAAAGTAAAATACTGATAGAATATAGTGGGTCTCTATCTAATTTTTAAAAAGCTGAACACTTTATCTTTAAAAATGATGTGACATTTTTCTCACATATATATTCTCCATAAGCAATTCATATAGTTAATACTGATACTTAAGTGTTCAACAATTGAAATTGCATTTGCTTTCATAATTCAGTAACTTATCCAAAGCAATCCCTAATAGAATCCTACCCACAAGGAAAAAGTCATACTCATACATTGCTGATGGGACTGCAAATTGGTGCAGCCAATATGGAAAGCAGTTCGAAGATTCCTTGAAAAACTGGGAATGGAACAACCATTTAACCTAGCTATCCCACTCCTTGGTCTATAATCAAAGGACTTAAAAACAGTATACTACAGGGACACAGTCACATCAATGTTTATAGCAGCACAATTCACAATAGCTAAATTGTGGAACCAACCTAGATGCCCTTCAGTAGATAAATGGATAAATAAAATGTGACATATACACAATGGAGTATTACTCAGCAATAAAAGAGAATAAAGTCATGGCATTTGCAGGTAAATGGATGGAGTTAGAGAAGATAATGCTAAGTGAAGTTAGCCAATCCCAAAAAGCCAAATTCTGAATGTTTTCTCTGATATAAAGATGCTAATTCATAATGGGGATGTGGGGGGAGCATGGGAGGAATAGAGGAACTTTAGATAGGGCAAAGAGGAGAGAGGGGAAAAGAGGGTGCATGGGGGTAGGAAAGACAGTGGAATGAGATGAACAACATTACTCTAAGTACATGTAGGAAGACATGAATGATGTAACTCTACTTTGTTTACAATCATGTACTTTATATTATAATATGAATTGAATTGCATTTTGCAGTCATGTATAACAAATTAGAATATATAAATTAGACTGCAATATATCAATTAGACTGATTGCAAATATATAAATTTGCAGTCATATATAACAAATTAGAATAAATAAAATTTTTTAAAAAGAATCCTATTGTCTGCTGTTCGGAAGGGACAGTTCTGGAGGCTGATTCATAGTGGGGTACAGAGGGGGAGAAGGAGAGGAATAGATGAACTCCAGATGGGGCAGAGGGGTGAGAGTGGAAGGTGGGGGGTAGGAGATTAGAAATGATGGTGGAATGTGATGGACATTATTATCCAAAATACATGTATGAAGATACATATTGGTGTGAATATACTTTGTATACAACCAGAGATATGAAAAATTGTGCTCTATATGTGTAATAAGAATTGTAATGCATTTCTGCTGTCATATATAAATTTTAAAAAATTTTAAAAAAGAATTCTACCCACAAGAAAGAAATGAGATAAAAGTGAGTTCCATAAACAGTAACAACTATTTGTCATTATATAAATTGAGGAAATGATCCTGTAAATTGTTATTTTTTTTTCTTAATACAGGCAGAACCCCAGTAGTCTCCAACAGTGACTTCAAAACAGGCATCAGCTGGGGGTGGTGAGGCATGCCTATAATTCCAGCAGCTTTGTGAGACTGAGACAGGAAGATCTCCAATCCAGAGCCAGCCTTTACAACTTACCAAGGCCCTAAGCAACTTAGTGAGACCCTGACTCAAAATGTAAAAAGAAAAGAAAAAAAGGCTTTGTGCGATGTGGCTGAGTGGTTGAGTACCTCTGGGTTCAATCCTTGGTACCAAAACAAAAAACATCAACAAAAAATAGGCACCATACCATTAGTATCTAGCAATTAAAATCATTAAGGCAGCTACTTCTTATCTCATAGTTTGATTTTAAGAAAGCTATGCGAAGATGTGTAAAAAAAATCTTTAAAACATATTTCATGCTCTGTCCAGTTGAGCTAGTGTTCATCAATGCAGGTGGGCGAACAATCTCTGAATTCATTAAGTGCATAATCTCTACTTCAAAGGAGGGAAATGGAACAAAAGGCTTAAAAGCATATACTCCTGATAACAAGCCTCTGGGGGAGTATAAAGGCCCCTGTAAAATCCTGATTCCATTTTTCTAACATAACGAATGAGAGAAAATAAGAGAGTGACCTTCTAAGAACATAACAACACAGGGAACATCCACTACAACCCTCCAAAAAAACTCCAGGCATGGCTCATAGTGCAGGCAACATCCAGCCTTACAGGCCACAGCAGATGCAGACACGCAGCAAGCATGTAGTAATTGGCATCACTTATTGATAAACATCCTTGACTCACAAAGCAGAAAGTTCTCAAGATTGGCCTATCATTTTCGTCCAAGAAATTGATGGCTTTCCAGGATGACTGTTTTTCTTTTCTCGCTCTCTCTTTTTAAGATTGCAATTGTGTCTGCCAAAATGATTTTTTTTAATGGAATGATTAAAAATTTTGGTTTACTGAGAAAACTTTAGTGAAGAAAATAAATAAAACAAAAAGGAAGCTTGAATCAAATACAGTAAGGTTTATAAAGTTGAGCTAGTCAAAGTGAAAAGGATACAAATGTATAATGGATGCCATTAAAATGGACTATAGCAAAAAAAAATCAGTATTTATAATACATGGGCATGGGAAACTATTAACAAATATAGCTAGGTGGAAAAAGGCCAGTTTGGATATTTTTTAAACATTCCTGCATATTGGAACAAAGATGCACTTTGGACATTAATAAAACTGTGGATACAAAGTAAATGTGGATGAAACCAAGTCAAACTATGCTGGACTCTGGCTAAAGGTTGAGGGATCGTATAGCTATCCTCCATCACAGAATAAAGTGCAGGGCCACCCCATCTCACAAGAACCCCAAAGGCAGCACAAATAAATCAATAGATTGGGATGATCAGCAATTGATCTTCAAGTTTTCCTCTCACTTCTTCCCTGTCATATTTACTGGATTTTAGCCTGATGTTTAACATATTTTATATGCTTATAAGATTTAGGATTACCTTACAGCACCCTAGACTTTGCACACAAAAAGCATCAGCTAGGGAACCCTTATAGTAATATGGGTTTCACTGTACAGGGGCATCTGATGGACCAAGAGGGAAGAGTAAAAGGCTACCCAGTGCTCTGTTCCTGCCAAGCATGGCCTGCATCTTTCTGAAGGATGATGATCCCTGTAGTACTTTGCATGAAGAAGCCATATGAACTAGAACTAGACCTGCACATGGCTACAGATTCATAAATTAACTAGTGGTTATTCTGTTATAACAGTGATTCAGTATAGGCTTTGGACTAAATCATATCTGGATTTAAATCCTAACTCCATTTCTTACTGTTATACTGAATACTCTTATCCAATTCACTTGTCTCCCCAAATGTAAAATGGGAATGATACTATCACCCACTCCACAGGGCTGTGGAGAAGTAAAGATCTTGAATGGCCATTGTTCAGCATTATATGTTCAGATGTTCAATATGTCATAGTTATTATTTTTATTAATCTCACAGTTCTGGGATTAAACTTAACTAATCTTAGCTGGGCATATTGGCACACACCTGTAATACCAGCAACTTGGGAGGGTGAGGCAAGAGGATCATAAGTTTGAGGCCAGCCTCAGCAATTTACCAAGGCCCTAAACAACTCAGCAAGACTTTGTCTCAGAATAAAAATTAAAAAGGACTAGAGATGTGGCTCAGTGGTAGAGTGCCCTGAGTTCAATCCCTGGTACCAAAAGAAAAAAAAACAGAGAGAGAGAAAGAAAAGAAAATTTAACAAAACTCTTATCCATTAATGGTTAAAATTCTATACAGAATGTATTCAGCATTTACTATTTGTAGACTAAAAGTAGTAGCAACATTAAAGAGAAATAACTGCCAGGCAGCAGTGGCGCACGCCTGTAATCCCAGCGGCTCTGGTGGCTGAGGCAGGAGGATAGTGAGTTCAAAGCCAGCCTCAGCAATGGTGAGGTACTTAGCAATTCAGTGAGACCCTGTCTCTAAATAAAATACAAAATAGGACTGGGGATGTGGCTCAGCGGTTGACTATTCCTGAGTTCAATCCCCAGTACCAAAAATAAAATAAAATTATATATATATATCAAATGCTTAAGAGCACCTGAGAAATTTGGCCAAAATAGAACCCTATATTAAGTCTTTTATTCAATGGTCCAGAATGGAGATGATCAGAATTCTGTAGCAAAGTTCTCTGACATGGTGGAGTCAAACAGTGCAAGATTTGCCTAATGTAGAAGACACTGCTATTCTCAAATGAACCTGTAATTACTGATTAATTATCCATTCTTCACAAGACTGGCTGGATATAATGTGAATCATGGACACAGAACTGGGTTGTTCACACCACTCCTACAGAAAATGACTGACCCATGTAATGACCAATCTCATAGCTATACATTCAAGACAAGAGTATAAATGCTAGAGTCAGGAAGAAATATGTTTATAAATATAGCTGTTTTCAATAAAATTTTAATTCTATTGAAACAAGACAATAGAAACTATTCTTTTAATATTTTATCTCATTTTTCTTATCAAGTAATTTTTCTCCATAAGGGAGAAAATAACCTTTCTTCCTACCAACTCATCTATACAGGATTTATTTATTTGTAAGCTAAAGGGACTCTTGTTGCTAACTATTTTTACATATAAAAGGTGACAATTCCACTCAGAAATTTAACATGCTTCTTTAAAGATGCTAACAACCCCCAAAATAACATTTTCAATTCTATGTCTTCAAATTGTTTCAAATTATACAATTATCTTTGGCTGACTAAGTGTAAAATTTGGGTAATTATGACATTTTCCCACTATTTACCCTTAAGGTAAGGGAACAAAGTGTTGCTGAGTTGTTTTGTATTTTCTGTTTCTTTTAAGCCATTTTGGAATTTGGAAAGATATAAAGAATAGAATTTCTTAGACTACATAGATAGCAAATGATCATTTCAGCTACGTTTGAAAATATCCCTACTTCAAAGGGCCAATCATGCCAGTAGCATTTACCCACAGTGCTCAAATAAGTTCCAAATTTGAATTCTTTTGTGATCAGTGGCCCAGCTAATGGGCCTTTGGAAATATCAGTATTTCCAAAATCTACTTTCTCACTATATTGTATCACAGTGAGGGAAATATCACATACTATGAATGAGCTCAGTAGATCCTAGGAAGAGTGTTTACTGAGAATCCAGCTCACTACCTTAGCAGAATAAAGAAATCGCTGGCTTCCTAAAGTTCACTAGATCTGAAAAGACCCCCATACCCTCATGCAACATCTACAGAACAATTACTGACTCAACCCAACCGGGTGGTCTTAGCATATTTATAGCATTATGAATTGAGAAAAGGAAAGGAACAACTGAAGTTTAGTACCATTAAGAAAAGTTTCATTTATGCTAATGGAGCTGGCTATGATACCAACATTTGTATTTCTTTAAGAAATGCTTGTGTCTCTCTCCTCCAGAAGAGTGACCCTAATCATACTCTGAATAAATCATACATAAAACTGAGTTACACTCTGAGACTCATGGCTAACAGTGAGGAGGTGCTCTGGGGCATGTATGGTTGCAGCTATAACTGCAAGTCACCTTTTAAAATGAAAAAGCTGAGAGTCACATGCAGTCCTCAATTCTGTTCTCCTCAAAAGAAAATTTAAGTTACTCAACATATTATTTTTGTTTCAGTGTTATGGTAAAACTGGAGTACACAGGGGAAAGTGTTAGACACACAGTAAGCATCCATAAATAGCAGAGACCTTTCTTACTACCAGAGAAAAGAATGCGATCTCCATTCCTATATGGGCTTTGTTCTCAGTAGTGAATAGCTAACATTATCTAAATACATGGGATACCAATCTACCCTGTCAAAGACTGGCAGAGCCACCTGGAAGTGCATCAGCCACCAAAGAGCCAAATGACTAGTCCATCTGGAATGAGGTCATGTGACCAAAAGGCTATTTACATACTCACATCAGGCAGAAAGAATATCAAAAGGACTAATCATGTGAATAAACAGGGGGGAAAGTCAAGACAGGACAGAATGAAGGATTATAGAGCCACACATCTCTAAACTGGCCAAAAGGAGGGAAAACATCATGTCACTGTACAGCTATTTATATCATGTCAATAAGTCAAGGCAGAATGACATGTCTGCACATTATAGTAAAATGGGCAGGAGTTTTAGAGCCAGGTATCTGAGTTCAAATCCTGGGTTTACCAGTTATGAACTTTCAGACATTAAATACACTTCTCAGGTTCTTTAGTATCAGTCTACATTTTTTAAAAGTTCAGATAACACCATCATCCTAGTTAGACTGCTGTGATATTTACAGATGATGTCTATGTTGTATCCAGAACAGTGCCTAATCAAACAAGGGTGTTAGTAAATGGTGGTGGTAGAAAAAGAGTAGGGTAAGCACCAGCAACACGTTGTCGGGTCTCTGTGATCACCACTATGTCACTTCTGTTAAAACTATACGTACCACCAACACCAATACTGATGCTAGCAATTCAAATTGTTTTGTGTGTTGTGTAAATGAGTTGTAGCAAGTTAAGTATTTGCTATTTGATGTTTAATTAACTGAGTTTATTACCTGACTCAAAAATCAAAACTAGAAAAACAAACAAACAACAACAACAAAAAAAAAAACTAAAGAACTCTGGGATACGTGGTTGGACTGTAATAAATTTGGGGATTTTGCTTACTTATTAATGTGCTCATTTAAAATATATCTTCACAATGGTCTCGAATAAATTAAAATTCAATTAAGTACCATTGTTTTCCTCCCCAGGCTTAGTGTATATTTAGGAGCTAGTAAAACAAATGGTCTAGCAATTTTCTACTGATATTATGAAATTTAATTGAAAGTTTACCAGAGCAGTTAATACAAATATTACTTTTCTAGAGCCCACAAGAAAACTCACTTGTATACCAACACTGTTATACACTGAGATACACACCATTTCCTGTTTTCTTTAAACTTCTCAGAAATTCTATAAGACAGGCATGAAGCTCTTCAATGATTTAAAGAATGAACACTTAATAACTTGATAGCTTTAGCGTTTCCACTGACATTCTGATAGAAACCATTTCTTTCTAACATAACAGCTTGTCATTAACTTTGACAGTGCTCTTGGTTGTCAATAGTAAAGGATAACTATATTGGCTTCTTAAATGCATAGGACTGTCTCTACCGAGGTAGTTCCTGTCAAGTTTGCTGCCAGATTCAGGAAGAACATGGGCATGCTCCTAACAGAATTTTAAAGTGGCTAGTTTTGAAATGAACATCAAGAGTAGTTTTAACTAACTGAACACTTACTGCATTAGCACCAACACCAGGTAGAGATGCTCAAGGAGACAAGATGTGACTCAAAGGCTGGAAGAGTCACAAGGAATAGCAAGCAGTCAGGGGATTACGTGCCATGACAATGTTATGTGTTGTCACAAGGTTTCCATGTGGAGGGCTGCCTGTACTGCCACGGGAATAAAAATAGGAAGAGGTGAACTAGAGGGTGGTGGATATATATGTCTGGATGGATGTAGTAAAAAAGGAGTGGAGGTTACACACATAATCTGTATAGTTACCATTTCAAGTCATCCTAAGGACTGTCTGGTAGCATTGAGTCACCTCCATTCACCTGACAGACCTCTTGGGTACTGAGTGATTTTCAAAGCCTTGTCTCAACAATACGAGAAGTTTTCAAAGGTTAGTGTTGGACAGGGTGTCGATTAACACAGTATTGGTAGATAAAATGAACTAACAGTATTTTTACTTATGAATGAAGCGCCATGTCATTTTGAGAGTCAGTGTACTGCAGCCACTGTTGAAGGACTTGAAGAGAAGACCATTTAGGAGCATATGATCCACTGTCTAATGAGGCTCAGCCTTCCAACCCATTCTCTGATTTACCAAAGTCTGATTATGTCACTGCCCTGTCCCAAAACTTTAATTGCTTCCTCCGTGCATATGAAATAAGACGTATTTCATAGGAAACCAGCCCTGTTTTCCTTAGTCAACTTCTCTGCCTTCACATCCCCTATTAATCTCTTTCCTGCTTTGCCAACACACTCTCTACTTGAGTTACTCTCATGGATTTCAATGTTTCTTAAGTACACTCAGTATTCTCTCCAAAAGGTGGCCAAATCATTCACTTTTCCAAAAATTGTTCTTTTGTATACATTCACCCAGTAAGGCCAATGAATGGTAATTCATGTCTGCATCCTCAAAACTTTCTGCCTCTGAATTCATCACAGCACGGTGGTGGCCGGATAAAGGTTCAATGCATTATAGGTAGAAGAAAAGACAATGGCTTATGCTAGCATAAATTGGAAAGCAGAATATGGAAAGATATTTAGGAAAATTTCTTCCCCTAAATCTTGTTCATATTTGTAAATGTTATAATTGATCAAGTACCCACTGAGTTCTTTGCACTATGTTAGGCATTCTTGAGGAATGAGCAACATAATCAGAGTTTTCAGAGGGAATATTTCCTATGCCCACTCCCTTCATTAAGGACTCTTCCAATTTATATGAAACCAAAAGAGATAGAAAATTTAGTTCAGATTTGGCATTTGCCATATTCCCTGAGACAATGGTATTATAATCTAAGAAGTCTACCAATATCTCTCATATTTTATATTTCTCCCCTATCACTTGAACACTCAGATTTATGGGGCATTTGAAAAGTCCCCACTGACTTATTCATCCTTTGCATCACAAAACCACATAAATTTTATATACTTTCCTACACTAAATGTATAAATTAAAAACTATTTTATATATACTATTTGTTTTGAGTAGCCAACTTAATGTTGAGAAATGGGCCCAAATGTTTTTGAAGCAACAATTAATCAAGTAACAAAGGAAAGGTATGTGAGCAGCTTCATTTCACTAGGCAAGTATGTTTATAAATCCTCCCTGAGGTTAAAAAATGGTGGAGTGAGTAATAATTAAATGCATAGAACAATTATAAAAGTGTCTTTCAAAAATCATCATGTCCACAAAAATATTTTTGCAAGATGGAATTTGATTCAAGTGTGAAGTATGATATGTCAAGAACTATGTAATAATTTGAACAACCAACAATAAAAATTTAAAAAAAGATGGAATTTGAAAAATTTTGCAAGATGGAATTGGAAAAATATGTAGTATAATAAACGACAACAAAACCACGGACAGGGAGGGTTTCAAAGATAGATAAAGGGCTTTCTCTTGCTTGCATTTTTATAATCAGCAATGCTAAGAGGTACTCAGTTCCAGTAACAAATTCAGTGCAGGGAAAGGTGAAGAACCACATGACATGAGATACTGTGCCTTAATACAGATTTTATTTCCTCCAGAAATAAATACATTTGGATCCTAGAAGAATCAAGTTACTGCTTTTTTGCCTTTTTATTTTTTTGATATCAGTGCTTGAACTCAGGGGCACTCAACCACTGACCCACATCCTCAGTCTATTTTGTATCTTATGTAGAGACAGGGTCTCACTGAGTTGCTTAACACCTTCCTTTCAATTGAGGCTGGCTTTGAACTCAGGATCCTCCTGCCTCAGCCTCCAGAGCCTCTGGGACTACAGGCATGCACCACAGCGACCAATTCAAGTTGCTGCTCTTTTAAGCTCTGGGCTGCCTCAGGTGGTCTGAGAAAAGTAATTAAGTAAATGGACTTTATAATTTCATTGAGATATCATTTTTTTTTGTCTACAAAACTTGCCTCTTTATAAACACTATCTCATCCACTCCCAAGCTCTCCCTGATAAGAATTAGTACTAGGTTGTTTATTTGATGATTTACTTGGCAGCAAGCTAAGCTATTCCAGGTAGCACGAGGAGGGGGTTAGCGAGGTGGGAGCCAGACTGCCCTGGGTTCATATTCAGCCTTGACGAAGGAGCTTTACTTCTCTGAGCCTTTGTTTCCTTCCTTGGAAAGTGGGATAGTGAGTTCAAGTAAATATACAGAGCAACAGCACTCAGCGGGCCTTCAATACCTATTAATATGTGGCACTACAGAGGAGTCGAGGAATAAATCATGATTATTATTCCCAAGGAATTTATCATCCAGGAAGCCATATAAAACAGGTAACAAATAATTTTCATAAAATGTCATCTAAATGGAAAACCCCTAGGAACAAGTCATTCTTCACCATCAATTTTTCTGGTTAGCTAAGAATTTTATGCCTCTAAGCACCAATTGTTTTTCATATTTAATTACCTGAGTTGGAAATGTCTCTAAATGCATTTTCTGTATTTATCTGTTTCTTCTTCATGAATTCTGAATATCATTTAGTGCTTCCATGATAACTCTGCAATTGCTTTCTGAACATTTGTTTAGGGCATTCTGAGGTTTGTTTCTCCCACCTTCATTGGCCTTAGATTGCTATAATTTTAAGGATTTCTGTGTGATAATTTTAGGAAGACTCTTGTCCTTTCATGAAATGTCACTTTTTAGAGCTGTCAGTGTGCCTGCCTGTGACAATCATTCTGCCTTCTAATTTATTGCTTAAAACCCACATTAGGCTAGGAAAGAAAATCACTAAGCAAGTGAGAATTGTTCTTATGTTTTGCATAAATATTATGTAGTCATTTAAAATTATAAATATATATCAAACCCATGAATGGGAAACTATTTTAGAAATAACCAATGAAATAATAAAAGTGAAGTCACAGGTTTCAACCTAAAAGCTCGAAATATCAGACAGAAAATACAAATAATATTAAAAAATTAATAAAGTGGGTAAACACCGCAGAAAGCATGATTGATGAAGGATTTACATGCATATGAATTAATAAAAATACTAAAATAAAAGGAAACAAAACAAATCACAAAAAGAGAAATGATTATCAGTGAAACAGAAGAAAATGTTTAACCTTTTAAACATTTGAAAAACTAAATAAATTAGGTTTTTGATTTTTATGGTAGATATTTAAATTAATATTTAAAAATTTTGTGATAGCCATTATGTAAGTTTTATATTTGAAAACAATTTGGCTATCAGTATAAGTCATAAAAATATACACAATTATACAATAATTGGAAAAACTATATAGGCAAAAATAACATGTTAAACATTTTTTGTTAAAATTGGGAGGAAATCTTAATTGTAAAAAATAAGAGACAGGTAAAGGAAGTAATGATTTTTTTTAACTCATTTAGCTGTGGGGGTAAATGAGCTAAGTCTCCTAAACCTACAGGTTAATTTACTATGAAATTTCTGTGTTTAAAACAGTGATCTATCACTCCTGTAATCCCAGGGGCTCAGGAGGTTGAGGATCGCAAGTTCAAAGCCACCTCAAAAACTAAGCAAGGCCCCAAGCAACTTAGTGACACCCTGTCTCTAAATAAAAAGTAAAAAGGCTGGGGATATAGCTAAGTGGTAAAGCACCCTGGGTTCAATCCCTGACCAGAGCAAAACGAAGAAGAAAGAAAAATAAAGTATAATAAAGTGAAGTACTGATTCAGGCACATGCAGATAGACTAACATCTATTTAGAAGGGAAAATCAGAAATAAACCCCAAATGAATAAGTTATCTAATTAAAAAAAAATTAAATCATATAAGTATTCAAAAAAATTAAAAACTGTAAAGTCCTTTTAATTATCATTAATAATCCAAATATAATAAAAGATTAATAAATGTAGTAAAATTAGGGTTGTGAAAGACTTTAGCATGTCTAAATTTAAAAATAAACTAAAGCCAAAAGAATAATGATAGAGAAAATATTTGCAATATGTATTGCAAATGTAAGACTAAATCTCAATCACTTTAATTAAAAAAACCTCTTATAATTAAAGAACAGAAAAAATTCCAACAAAAAGAAATAAAAAATATATGATGTTTACAGAAAAAAATATGCAAATTTCCCAATCCCCAAAACAAGTAGAGAAAATGAAATTCCCAAAATAAGAGAAATTAGAAGTATAACATAGATTAAATAGGCAAAAAGGTTCAGGTTTGACAGCCTTCTCTGTTGGCAGAACAGAGATAAACACTGTCAGATATTGATGTAGGAGTGCTATATTATACAACCCTAGAAGTAAGAATATACAATACTGAAACCACTGTGCATTTCCCTTTTGAGTGAGCAATGCCACTTCATGGATTTTACCTTGAAGATTTTCTCCTAAAATTATGAGAAAATATGCTCATTGTTACTTCTGGCATTATTGTGAAATAAATATTTGGATATAGCCTAAATAAGAATCCATGGCAGACTGGCAGAAAAACTGATATATCACACAATGAAATAATATGAAGCTATAAGCTATAAAGTAATAACAAGGAAGAGTTTGGGGAATTGCTAATGAAGAGATTTAAGGACATAGTGTTGAGTGAAAAGGAGAGGGGGAGAGAGAGAGAGAGAGGGAGGGAGGATATTTATATATCATCCTAACTTTTATGATATAAAAAAGGAGCAAAATTAGAACATATATGTGTGCGTATATGAACTATATATACACATATAGAAACATGAATAACTTTAACCTAAGTTTATATATATATGCATGTGTATATATATATAAGTATACATGTATGTATATTATATATAGTGTGTATGTGTGCATATATACTATATAGTGTGTGTGTGTGTGTGTGTGTATGTGTATATATATATATATATATATATATATATATATATATATATATATATATATATATATAAAACACATAACAAAACCCAAGGCTAAAAAAAAACATTAAAATATAACAAATTAAAAAATTACCTTTATAGAGTGGGTATAGGTTGGGGGAATCACATATGGAAAGAAGATTTCTCTGAGTATACTTTTTATATAAATAGTTTTTACTTTTTAACCATCTAAATGATTTATCATTTAGAAAATATATCTTAAAAAACTGTAAATAAAAAGTGCTCCTCGGTTTGGGGTTTTCTCAGATCACAAGTGTAAGCTTAGCCTATACATACAGGGTGGCTAAAAGTCCTGGAGGCCTAGGCTCCAACTTCAAATCTGAAAAATGCTCTCCATTATGTCTCTGCAGGAGCTGCCCCAGCTGCCTGAGCAGCCACTTCTCCATAAATACTCTTAATTGGTCCTTTATCTTTCCCTGTCTGGTTTCTCCAGTCCTCAGCATGCTTCCTTGGATCACTGCCCCCAAAATCAGATTCATTCAGATTTTCATCTTAATGTCTATTTCCGGAAGCATGAAAATCAAGAAAGAAGATATTATTTTGATTTAAAAATTTGGAATAATTTCTATGTTTTTATTAATGCAAAAACAGTAGGTGATCCAGTGGTCTAGTGAAACCACAGCAAGTTCACGGTGAATACATCACTGGACAAGAACCTTGGACAAGTTTAATGTAGGACTTTCTGGGAAAGTGGGAACAAATGTGGCTCCTTCTCCTTCCACTACCCACCCTTTTCTCTCTGCTACTCCAGATTCAAACAGTTACTGGATGTGCAAGTACCTGGGACACAAGGAGAAACCCCATGGAGTCTTTTCTCCTGTGGGGAATGGATGGCCTACATAAAACTTCTGGGTAGCCAGGCACCTTGGCGCACACCTATAATCCCAGCAGCTATGGAGGCTGAGGCAAGAGGATCAGGAGTTCAAAGTCAGCCTCAGCAACAGCAAGGCACTAAGCAACTCAGTGAGACTCTGTCTCTAAATACAATACAAAATAGGGATGGGGATGTGGCTCAGTGGTTGAATACCTCTGCGTTCAATCCCCAGTATCAAAAAAATAAATACAACAACTACAACAAGAAAATCCCACTGGTGTATAATTATTAACTGAGTGTAGAAAAAGGGAGCATAGCATGTGACAAGAAGTTAACCAAAAAAGAACAAGTTTTACATTATATACAGTATGATGCCAAAACGGAAGAAGTTGCTTCATCCTAAAATAAAAGCTTCAGGAATTATATATAAATGGGTCATTCCACAAAGACTTTCAATGAGATGGATGAGGAAATAATTTCCAGAAATAGAAAATAGGAACATAAGAGAACCATCAGTGGGAAAAGGCAATGTATGTGCAGTAGGACCCCTGTCGTGGCAGGGTTCATGGAGAGCAGGTGGAGACACAGAAACTGTGACTTCGATCAAACCTTGAAGACAGTTATATGTCTGTAACATAGAAGTTGTAAGTTATATTCTATAACGACAGTTATAGACAAAACAGAATTAGGCTGTCTAAAGAGTAGAGAATCCATCACAAGGGGAAAAATAATTTAAAATGTTTTAGGTATGAATTTTTTTCTCACTATTGGGCATCTATTATTTTAGCAACCCAAATATCACCTATTTTCTAAGCCATCTTCCTTTGGACATATGACTCTGGTATTAGCTACTGTTGTGATAATGAGTCCCACTCCATTGGCTGAAATGTACATATTCTACTGAGTTGAGCTGTTCACACACTGTTGAAGAGATTGATCAAATCCATGATAAGAGAAGAGAAATCTTCTATTTAGATCACTGGGCTACAGAAATTTCAACAAGTTCTTTCTACAGAAATGGTCCCTGACTGGTGAAAAATACAATTTTAAAGAAAGACATGACCATGGTGAGGGAGAAGGAAAAAAAAGATGACTATAGAGAATCCCAATAGTAATAAGTCCCCAATTCTAGACTTTGCTAATGTTAATTACATAATGCAGTCAATCCTCCCCATAGTTTGTCATGAGTCAATAAATTTCCCTTTGTTAAAACTATTACAAAATTGTTTTCTCTCTTTTGTCCAAGCATCCTCAGAAAACAGATACACATGTATATAATCAAGTAATACAAATACACAAGGAACATTTAAAAAGAAAAAGGAAATAATTCTAGATGGGGAATGTTAGGCAGCTAGATACAGGAGAACTGAAAATCACAGAGAAAGAAAATATTTCTCTTTAAACGTGGTGCGCAGTGACTTCTGTTTTTAATAAGTGGAATAAGAATTATGGTGATCAGACAGGTAATGGAATATTAGTGCTCCTGAGAGCCAAAAAGTAGGAATCCCCACGTGTTTAAAGATGGCAGCAAATGGGAAAAGATTTATGCTTCCTCCATTGCC
Organism: Marmota flaviventris; assembly: GCF_047511675.1. Lineage (NCBI taxonomy): Eukaryota > Metazoa > Chordata > Mammalia > Rodentia > Sciuridae > Marmota > Marmota flaviventris. The sequence continues at coordinate 68,950,398 of NC_092504.1, read as the reverse complement.
TGAAATCATAGCTGAGCATTCTGGTTTCTGTTTCCTCCTTACTCAATGTGTCCGTTGAAGCTTTGCCAGCCACTTCTAAACTGACAATACCAAATGAACTTCTTTCCCAACTCTCTTGGAATAATACGGCAAATCTCCTGTGGAATCAATCACTCCTTGATTGAGATGTTCCTGTGGACGGGTGAAGGTCTACTAGCCATTACTGCCATCTTTCTGTGTGTAAGGACAGCAACAGCCATGCCTCAGAGGAAGCTCCAAAATGCAGAAAGCAGAGACAATTTCCAGTTAATCTAAAGAGCAGCGCATGTGTCCCATAACAAAGCACATCTGTCAAAAGGGACCACACAAGCTGGGTTTAGGGGCTCATGCCTATAATCCCAGCAACTTGGGAGGCTGAGGCAGGAGGACTGCAAGTTTAAGGCTAGTCTCAGCAACTTAGTGATATCCTGTCTCAAAATTAAAACAAAACAAAACAATAATAATAAAAAGGACTATGTGTGTAGTTCAGTATTAAATCACCCTGGGTCCAATTCCTCATACAAAACAAACAAACCAACACTGCACACCTAAACTGGAGAACACATTCAAATCCTTTCAGTTTCTGTGACCCAGAGTGTGAACAATTGATGGAAATAGTAAGTTTTCTTGAAATTATTTGTGACAGTGGAAAATAATTTAACCCCTCTACCTCCATTTCTTATGTACCAAAAAATGGCTTGTTATTATTATACAATATCTAATATTTTTAGTTTTACATGTAAACTAAATAAGCTTTTTAAAAAACTTCTTGTGACAGTTATAAAGACATTTGACCAGGACTCTGCTTGAGTTCGGTATCTCTAACAACCACAGAGCATTGAAAAAAAAAAAAAAAACTTATGTAAAAAATGCCCTTATTTGGGCTAGAGTTGTGGCTCAGTGGTAGAGTTGCTCGCCTAGCACACGTGAGGCACTGGGTTCGATCCTCAGCACCACATAAAAATGAAATAAAGATATTGTAAAAAAAAATGCCCTTATTTTCTGAGCATCATGCTAAAGCACTGTCTCATTTAATCTTCACAGCACTAGGAGGCAGGAACTTAATTATTTGCCTGTTATAGTTGAGGTTCAGTGAGGTTAAGTAATATGGCAGAGGTCACATGATTACATGAAAATGAGATCCCAGGAAATGAGATTTGAGCCCAGATTGCCTATTAGGAGTTGAATCATGTCCCCTCAAAATAGATATATTGAAATGTTAACCCCTGTGATATCAGAATGTGGCCATATTTGGAAATAGAGTTATAGCATATTTAGTTAGTTAAGATGAGGGCACACTGGAAGAGGATGGTCTCTAATTTGAAAGAATGACATACTCATTAGAAGGTCACATGATGATAGTCAGACAGGGAGGGTGGCTAGTATGGACGAAGTAGAGACTGAAGCAGCAAGCCCATGAAGGCACAGAGGCCAGGAAGAGACCAGAAAAGGCCACCTTAGATTTCAGAGGAAGGATGGCCCTGCTAATATCTTGATTTGGGACTTTTGGCATATGAATGAGGACAATAAATTTCTGTTGTTTTAAACCACCCAGTTTGTGGTACTTTGTTGACAGTAGCCCTAATAAACTAAAACAGCAGCTAGCTTCTTAGCCTCCAGAGTGGGATGTTTCCATACCACCTGAGCTTGAAGTCTTCTCCAGATGATTAGAGGAACATCTGATTACATGTAAAAAAAAAAAAAAGCATGTTTTTAATTTTATTAAATTCCAGTTACATGAAGATACATACAATTTTTTTTTAAAAAATCAAAATTCTTATTTTCTGTCAGCTGTGGTAACCACAAGTTTTGTAATTATTTTAACGTCTTTCATGAAATACCTGAACTCTACCCTTTTAAATTACTGAAATAGGCAACATTTATCCTGAAGCAATTTTCTTCTTCAAAGGCAGCTCTTTGTATTTGTGGGTGGCTATGAGGACTGTTTTATTTGAATAAATAAAGAACTCATTGAGGAAAAATACATTAATACTAGGATGGGCAAATAAGACAAGTCTACAGAATATACTTTCTCCATAGTCAGTGTTTACTAGAGCAGAGGCATGGATTTCCTTTAACTAGAAAGAAATGACAGTGAGAAGAAGACATTCAGGAGAGAGGGAGAGAGGGAGAGGAGAGGAGAGGAGAGGAGAGGAGAGGAGAGGAGAGAGAGAGAGAGAGAGAGAGAGAGAGAGAGAGAGAGAAGACATATTGAAAACATATTTTCAGGGAGGGGATTTAAAAAAAGAAAGAAAGAAATGATCATGAGTTGGATGTATGGAGGAAGAAAAGTGAACCTGGAGACAGCAGCAGAGGAATGTGGAGAAAGAGAAAGAACAAGGGAGGGGACTGAGGTGGGGGGGACAGAAGGTGGAGGGAGAGGGGTGAAAGGAGAGGAAAGAGAGAGAGAAAGTGAAAGAGGAAAGGAGAAAGAGAAAGTGAGAAAAAGGGGGAGAGAGGGAAAAAAGTAAGAAAGAAAGAGGAAAGAAAAGATGAGAGGGAGAGTAAGAGGGGAAATGGGGCGTGTATGTGTGAAGGTGTGAAATTCTGTGCTTCTGCTTATGGGTAACAGGGCAGACACCTTCTTCAGGTTCTTAGCAGCACCTCTTCTTGAATACAAAGAAATAAGACACATTCCAGGGCCCTTTCTCATGAGGATAAGTTTCCAGTCAAAACTCCAAAAGGAGAAAATTCTCTTAAAAAAAAAAAGTTTTCCCCTCATCTTGGCAACTTCTTGTCTCTAAAACAAAAGAGCGTCTGTATTCCTATCACTTTGTTTTGAAGAGTGTTTTTTAGGAGCCGCCACATCACATGCAATACTTGATCACCATCAAAGCCCAAGTTCTCTAATGCCAAGAGCCAACTGTGCTGTGGTTTGATCTTTGAGAAATATTTCTGGATAGTAAAGATCAAGGGCCATAAATATGGAGGCACATCTTGTTAACACTCTCTCTTAGCTCTTAGCGCTGTTGGAGTATCACAGTTATTCAGAGTAGGGCTCTCCAGTGATGCACACAATGACAGCAGCCCATCGTATAAAATTAACATTTTTAAATGCAATATATTCAGTTTCTACTACCTGTAATCATAATCTACATTTGTAATACTTATCATCAATGCAAATAAATAATAAAACATCCCATGAAAAGCTTCAGGGTTCAAAGTAGACTCATCCCTTAATATAATCAGCCAAGAGAAGCACCATGATAAAGCAAAACGAAAGTCAGCAGTATCAAATAAACATCCCCAAAACCAGATGTATACAAAAACGTATGGACAGAGAAGTTCTTCAGAGAGAAAGTGATCTTCAGGTGTCACTTTAACTTTTGGTGTTAGGAAATGTTTATATAGTAAATATATTGAGAATTTTGTTTATGCAACATATTGCCTACATTTTTAAATGTGTATATGTCTTTTTATAATCCAAATATCCCTTTTTCTTATTTTTCTGAGGGCTTCCTAAAATTCAATTAAGAAATTTGCAGTTAGGACATATGGGTGAAAGAGAACACTCTCAGTCCCTGACTTATCAATGGTTCAACTGGAGTTTTTTTGAGTTATGATGGTGCAAAAGGAATACATATTAGGTGAAAACTTCTTTGAAGTTTGATCTTTTGCCTGGCTGGTGACATGTGGTATGCTATGCTCTTGAGAGGCTGTGCAGAAGCAGGGAGTCCCAGGTCCCTGCCAGTTAAATTAGAGGAAACCACTGATATTCCTCAGTGTTCTGTGTTGCTAAGCTGTGATGTTCAGTAGGTTCAAGGCACTTCAACTTGCAATATTTTCAACTTATCATGGGTTCGTCAGGAGGTAACCCCTTCATAAGTCAAGGAGCATCTTTACTAGAAAGTAGAATTTTATAAATGGCAAATCTGTTGTATAGCTAGAATGTTCTCTGAAATCTCAACCCACCATAGACGAGAAGAAGGTTTCACAGAAGGTAAGACCACAGCCAGGCTTGACAAGACTGAGACAAGGGCCGAGGAGGCACTGCCATGCAAGGGAAGGTCAGAAGAGAAAGGCCCTGGAGAAGCCTTAGAATGTGGGAGGAGGCCGTGGAAAGACCAACCTCCCTAGGGCTGCTGGGGTCAGTATGCTTGGCAGGTCCCTGAAACAGGAAGCCAATGTAGATTCGTGGTGAGGGGAACAATCTGATGAAAAAAGTGGTTTATTAAGACTGACCTGGCACCAATATGCCAGCTGGGATTGGGTTGCAGTAAAGCAAATACAGATAGGTTGAACTGTTGTGCAAAACAGCAATAAGCCAGACATCAAATGGTAAGGGACTGGGAAGGGGTCACAGCAGTGGGAATGGAGGGAAGGAATGTAACACAAGGTTTGTCTGAGCCTAGAGACAGGATGTTGAGCTTTATCTTTAAGATGTGAATTTCTCTTTTGGCTGATGATAACAAAAGTCTTTTAGCCTTAGGTCAAATGTTTAGGCATCAGGCAGAAGAATACTGTTTTAAAGGCTGTAATTTAGGACTGGGAGATCACTCCTAGAGACTTCAAAATAAAGCACTCAATTCTGCAAATTTTTCCTTTCAGTCACTGTGTCCATTTTTAAAAGTCAGCATTTTAATATAATTTTCTCTAATAATTAACCTTATCCTCTTTTTATCCCCCAAGTATTTTCATTGGGTATTTTAAAATCAGGATTTTAGAAAATACATTTATGTTTTCCCCATCTTTAAATTAGAGAAATTGCATGAGCAACATGGAGGCATATTTTAATTGAAGTATGCTTTCTAGACAGTGGACAAACTTGATCTTGAGGCCTTTTATCTAGAAAGTTCATAACTCTGAATCAATACTAGTTGCTTAAGAATATGCAAGAAAAAACATTATAATAATTTATACTCCACATATATCAAAATATACTCTACTGTCTTGTATAAGACAAGTAAAAAAAGAAAAAAGTATATATATATATATATATATATATGTGTGTGTGTGTGTGTGTGTGTGTGTGTGTGTGTGTGTGTTTATGTATATATGTATGTAAATTATTGAAAATGCAAAAGATATTAAAATATCCATGTACTTAAACACATCAACTTTGTTCATAATCAGAGACTTCAAACTTTTCCTTAAAGTTCATTTAGTCGTATTTTAGACTCTTTTTTAACAAGAATGTGTATGTATTTTTAGGCGATGAAACAAATAGAAATATAGCCAAATGACAGGGGTAGGTCACTCCCAATTTATTGATTCATTTACTAAACAACTTTTTATGGTTATCGATTTCTAAGAAAGGTGATAATTACAATGATGAATAAGAATCTATCCCTAGCCAAGTGAGAGTGAATTTCTGGATCTACATAGTCCCTTATTTGTCTATCAAGTCATTTCACTTATGTGAATAGTTCCAACAACCCTATGAAGAAGTGATGAGTCATTTTCACTTTTAGATCAGAAAACAACCGGAAAGCTTAGATCTGTTGCTACCCACTTCACATGAAGCCCAGGCTTCACCATTTCCTCACTCTTTCCTCTGTGAATGCTGTTAGCAAATTGATGACATTCATAAATACACACCAAATTTCTTTCTACTCCACGCCAGGCACCAAAGGCTTTTGGATGGGGAAGATGAAATCATCAGAATCAGTGTGTTCAAGGAGTCCACAGTCTGGGAGTGTCTTTCCCCAGTCCATACAAACCAAGCCATCAAATCTCAAATCCCACCTCCACCATAGAGCTCTGTACACAACCTCAAGTCACATGTATTTGACGTTCCCCTAAATTCCTGAACAAAAAAACAATCTAACAAATGTTGACCTTATCAGTATATACTGTTTTATATTTCCCATTTTTGAAATGTAGGTCTTAGCTGCTTTACTAGAATTCTAATTTCCATATGGGCAATGAAGCAGAGTTATGGGTTCCTATATTCCAGATCTCATTTAAGTTAGAAGTCATTCTGAGTGAGGTCTAGTAAGTAAGAGCACCTTAATAAGAACAATGAAACACACAACAACAGTCTAAGTTGTTCAGTAATCATGAGGCATTTAGTTGTGATGTTTCATCTCTGATATCAGGAATGACATGAATTGAAGCAGTAAAATTATATGCTTTCTGAAGCAAATGAAAGACAAAATAAATGTATGATGATGTTTGAAAATAATGTTTCTAATGATTCTTTTCCTTTGCTATTATAGGTACCTTTCATTTTCTGATAGATGTGGGTAGGTACTTATTGGTAATTAAAAGCTGCATTTTGTATTTTTATGAAAGGACAAGAGAAAGTGGTAGAATTTTCAGTAAACATTCAACTTCAGTGTACAGAAGACTTACTTGAGAAATGGGTTGGAATGTAGATCTCAGGGGCCTAAATATTTTAATTCTTCTCCAGGCTTTAGTGGGGGGAAAGTCATCTTTACTTTCACTATAGTCTTTTGCCAAGAATTCAATGGGCCTGAGGACTTCCCCATGTAGGTCAGAGAGGTAAGGCCCAGAGTCAAGCTATTCTAGGACTCTCTTCCAATTTCTGTTGATGTAACTAAAAAAAATAGAATAGCAAAGTATTCCTTCCTGGGAAAGGTCTACTAACACAATATTGAGAAATGACTATGTAATTCATGGGTGGACAAAGAAGGAAGTCATTTTGTGACATTTATAAGTGAACAAGGAAGAAAGGAGGACATTTCAGGCAGAGGGAATCCATGTGTCAAGAAAGAGTGTTATGATGAGAATATTAGGTATTTGGTAAATGTCTACAAGCCATCTGGGCTGCTGTCTGTCTACTGTGTTTTAAAGAAGTGCAGGGTATCTGCAAACGATGAGTGTGGCCTTGCCCTGCTCACTAGGGTGTAAGCCACGTGGGGATTTAGCATTAATTAAGCAATCCTGGTATAAATTTGGCCATTATTTAACTGTGTCCTTAGTTCCCCTGTAGTAGGTATCTGCATGAGATTCAAGATATTAGTCACTTCTGACACATTAACACCAATTCTTTGCAAACAAGTATTTTTCCCCACAAAAACCTCCTTGCCTCTATCCCCAAAGAAAAAAAACTATTAGCATGCCTCATTACTTGTGCATTTATTTTATGTGGTTAAGGGGCTGAACACTTTTCATTAACCAACTTAAGAGAAAAAGGAACTCAACCATAACTACCTCTTGTTTCATTTAGATCAGAAATTTTAAAGATGTATAAGGGAATTGAACACCAGGGTAGACTCCAAACTGGCAGAGCTGTAGTATGTCTGGAAACTTCTGGGACAGTTTAACTAACAGTTAGAGACACAGTGCCACATTTCTTAATTTAGCAGAGAGGAGCTGATTCTGTAGTTTCTCAATTTTGATGATTAGTAGTGGTAGACAAGATGGCATTAAATTTTGCTTTTTAAATCCCAGGTGATTTCTTTTTGACAATTAGCATTTACAAACTCTGATAAATAATTATTCTTTTGCAGATATTAAAAACATAAATGTTATTTTCTTAAAGGTACAAAAATGATTTTGAAACATGAAACCATATTTTTAGGCTTTATCATAGCATGTAATTTAACACTCTGGGCTAGTCTGGCATGGAGGGGACATAAGGAGACTTAGTCACCAACATCTGTGACTAACAAGTTCAGTGGTTAGGGTCTTTCCAATTGTCTTCTCTCTTGCCTCCTTCTATTAATTAGTCACCAAGTTTAGTCATTATAATCCTTTCTTAATTCTTGACTTCATTCCTTCATCATCAGCAGTATCCAAATTCATACTAAACTTTTAGACATTTACCAAATATTTAATATTCTCATCATAACACTCTTTCTTGACACATGGATTCCCTCTGCCTGAAATGTCCTCCTTCCTTCCTTGTTCACTTGTAAATGTCACACAGTGACTTCCTTCTTTGTCCACCCATGAATTACATAGTCATTTCTCAATATTGTGTTAGTAGAACTTTTCCCAGGAAGGACAAGCATTCACCAAAAGATATTTGTTTAAAATTAACTTCCCAAAACATTTTTTGATCTGTCAACAAAGTATGGATGCTAATAATTGTAGCTAGGAATTTGCGAAACTCACGTGAAACTGTGTTGCAAACCATGAACCAAAGAGAACCTAAGGTTGTACTTTTTAAAATTATTACAAATATATCCTAGAGCTCATTGCTAGTCTTTACATTGTCGCATGGCCATTTTAATTAATAAGTTGTTGAACTTTCTCGTTGCGATTAAAACCTGTCCAACATGACATGACACAGACTTGGGGTCAAAGGTGATCAGTGAATTATGCAAAAGATAAAAGTCTCTAATGCCAAAGGAGAAATATACTTCATCATGGAAGGAGTTCTTTGTTCTTAGTTAGGAAAAATAAACAAACATTCTCATCATACCAAAGATTCCTGTGCACAAATCATCAGCAACCATGATGGACCTATTTCTGATGCTGATGGTCCTGTCACATGGTAAGATGCACAAGCTGTCACTGTTATCCAACTGCTGAACCAAAAAGGCACATGCAACTGAAGGCTTTGCAGATTTCTATAGGCCAAGGATGACAATGCCATACACATGACTCTTACAAACCTTAGTAAATGAACACCTGCTGTATCTTCCCAATTCCTAATAACTCCAAATACCCACCCTTCAAAAGCCAAGAAGTTTAAAAAATGCTGGCATTTATATGAAAGAACACAGAACTTTGTAACCAACAAGTGTAATTAACAGTAGAAAATGCACTCACTGAAAGAGAGAATTCACTATCATTTACAACAAAAGATCAAAATCTCACAACAAAAATAACAGCAAACTGCTTCATCTGTTACCAAGAGTTTGAAAGTTACCAAAACAAAATGAGACTCAAACATATGTACTATAAGTTCTAACACAAAAAGATCAAAAATTTCCTTTTCACTATTCAAGATAAATAATGCTTACACTCATAGATGACAGGTAAGGAGAGACCTGAGCACTGAACCACCATCATATCTCCATTTACCTCTGTCTGGGCATCAGATAATGCTATCAACACCTACAATCTTATAATGTATTAAATTCTGACTCATTATTGAAAATAATACATACTAATAGAAGTCAGTGTCCCATCATGTCTGATAATTTATATTAAAAGCAGCTTTTTTCTGTACTTAAATGTCACTTGGCTTGCCCTTCTTAGCATTTTCTATCCTCATTTCTCTTTTCCAGCCACTTTCCTCTTTACTGAAACACAGAACGCAGGGAAAGAAAGACGTGGTATGCAACTGTTTAAACTCCATCATTTACATTCGTGTCATTCCGAAAGACAAAATGGTTTGTGAGGTTGGAAGGTCATTTGAACCATAGATCACTCCTTATCATGGGACTTCTCATGAAATTTAGTCTTGTACTCTGTTACAAAAACTTAAAATAAGACTATTTTGTTATTTCATTATATTTAAATCAATGTTAATGATATTAATAGAGTTAAGAATACACAATAATGTGTGTTTTATTCTTTAAAAGATTTCTCCTCTTTGACTTCATCCTTAGAGGTTGAAGACATCTGTTCTCACCTCTTTGTAATGAAAGAATAACTATGACTAAACTTTATTGAGCATCTAAATACTCCTATATCTACTAGCCTTAAAAATGCAGGTATGATGATGAGATTCAAAATAAAGCAGCATCCATAAGTAATAATTGTAACTGCATATCTCTCTCCTCACTTAAATTATAATAACCATGTAAAGGAGTTCTATTTTTTGTGCTTAATTTCCAAAAGGAGAAACTGATACCAAGAGAGATTGAGTAATTTGACGAAGAACCACAAAGAGTAAAGATAATAAATTGAGTAACTGGCCCAGAGCCTATGTACCCTGAGAAATTTTAACATACAGCTTCCCAGAAGAGAGAGAATTTAAAGAGAAGATGATTGAAGTTCTGTTCTATGTTGAGTAATTATAGAACAGAACTCATCATCAAAGAAAATGGGGGAAAGATTTCCACAAGTACCAGAAAATAAACATGATTTGTGTTGTCAATTGTGCTTAAAATGGCATGGTTTTTAAAAGTAAGAGCTCAGTGTCAAGGATTCATTGAGATTCTCTGGAACCTCAGTCATTAAGGCCAGGCCAATAAATGACTTTCTCTTGTTTGTTTGGAGCTTTGTTTCTGCTTTTCTATCAAATAGCTATGAAATATACTTATAATGACAAAAAGATATTATGATAGAAAAATGATCTCTTAGTCTCTTGGAATATCTTTTGTCCAGAATTGACTAGGAAAAAAAAACATAGTATTTTTAGTGATGACTGAAATGGAGAGTGAGGATATAATATGATGTATAATTTCTACCTGCACAAACTGAGGCTGATTTAGTCCTCAGTGTAGACTTTAAAGGAAAAGAATCAGGGAATGTGAAGGTGACAAAAACCAAGGACAATGAGAATAAGCTAAAAGGAGGTTGAAAAAGTCACCAATAAATAAACTATTGGTTTTTATTAGTTTCTAAGCAAATTCTTGCAAAAGTTTTAAAACTCAGTTAAAATTTTCATTGTGAATGACATGCATTGTTCATAAGGTTTTACAATTTCCAAATTACATAATACCCTGAAAGTGTATTAGAAATATGAGGCTTCCTTTTCATGTTGGTAAAAAGTATCAAAATCAGATCTGCAGGTGATTTACCAAACTATGTAAATATACAGGTCAAAATGGTATGTTCATAATTTTCTTTGTAGGCCGAAGCAAAGAACTTTTCCATGATGGGGAGGAAAAAAGTAGTACCTATGAAAATTAAGCATTTCAGCTGGGTCCTTGGCACACACCTATAGTCCTCAGCAGATCTGGAGGCTAAGGCAGGAGGATTGCAACTTTGAGGCCAGCCTCGCAATTTAGCAAGGCCCTAAACAACTTAGTGAGACTCTGTCTCAAAATAAAAAAATAAAAAGGGCTGGGGATGTAGCTCAGTGGTAAAGTGTCCCTGGGTTTAACCCCCTGTAACAAAAAAAGAAAATACCGTATTTTAATTCTGTAGTCCAAACTAAAGGGAAAAAGACGCCTAAAAGTAAAATAAAGTATTTTGACTCTGGCCTCTACGCCATTCAGAAAATATTTTTTACTGATATATGAATTAGTAATTTTGAAAGTGCTTTATGTATATTAAAGATTTAAGCAAATAAGTAAATTCATTATAGAAGAAAAGAGGTACATTACTTTATGAATAAGGACATCTAACACCCAGATCTTGTTTTCTAAGTACCATTCTTAAAAAGGAATTTGGACTCCTGGAGAAATGACTGACTCAAGGATTGGATTAAGAGAAATATAAGAATAGTCTAGAGTATCTTATAGTACCAGAAAATAAGAATCTTCTAAAAATGATGGTGACATATGAATAAGAACAGGGGCTAACTTGGAGGGGCTCCCAATGGTCAAAGGTGGACCAAAATAAAGACCAGTGGTAATGAACCATGACTCATAGCATGAAACAAAACCCCTGGTCCATACTGATAAAAATTAACAATTGAAAAAGTATATAAGTGGAAAAGATGGAAAGCTCTTCCTTACAGAATTTCAATTAAAAATATAGAGAGGATGATGAGAAGAAAAAATTGTCATTTATCACATGTTTTAAGAAAAAATATTTAGAGACCAAACCATTGTTGAAAGTATGATTTAAAAAAAAAATCTGGTCATTTCAATAGTCTCAAAGTATTTCTCCACCTGATACTATTAATTACAAGAAGGAACTGACCAACTTTATGGTAGAGAAACCTGGTAGACCTCAACTGAGAAACTGAAATTAACTTCACTAGTAATTAGACAACCTGACATCCTGTGCTTCCTAACATGATGCTCTGAGAAGGAGACAGCATCACTTTTATGGTGCTGTTGTTAAAAAAAATGCGTAACTTGGATTCAATCATGATAAATATCAGAAATCCCAAAGTGAGAGTTATTCTCCTACATAACTGGCTGTTGCTCTTCAATAGGGTCAAGATGTTTCAGGCAAGCAAAATTGTGCAACTGCCTCAGACCGAGGAAACTAAATGCAATGTGTGGCTCTTGTTTATATCCTGGTCCAGATTCAGTTCATGGATGGGAAAATTGATAAAATTTGAATAACACTTATAAATTAGTTAATAGTATCATATCACAATTAATCTCCTTATTTGGGTAACTTTAAACTGCTAACATTTAGAAAAATTTAAAAATGGGGATGAGATTTGCCAATCTTTCTCTCACCGGTTTTAAAATACAAAGTTAAAAAATAAGATATAAAATTTATAAATGTCTCATGTTATTGATTGGCAATGCTTCTCAAGAAGAAATCTCAGTAACAATCACTAAAATTTGCCTCAGAAAGGCTTTCAGCTCTATTATCTCCTTTGACCTTTATTTTCATTTCAAAGTATTTTAAGTGAGTTGCCACTGTTTGCAAATATCAGAGCAGAAGTGATTCTCAAATATGAGAATTTTTGAATCCATAACTAAAGTCATATTTAACAAATCCATTGCTTCCCTAGTTTTCCATTTCTACAAGAGCTTTATGACTATAGAAAGAGAAAAGAAGAGTTAACAATAGCAATGCCACAAGTTGTTCAAGCAATTTTGGGCAATTAACGTGGAATATTCAGACCATGGCTCTGGAGAGTCACAAAGAAACAAAAGTAATGACGGAAGCAGTACCATGTGAATTCACTGTGCAACTGAATAAAGAAAGCAAGTCAGGTAAACAGCATGACTAATAATAATGAGAAAGAACATGGAAAGAAAAAAAAGTCGAAAGTTTGGTTCTTAAAGGAAACTAGTATGACAACATTCCAGAGTGATAAAGAAATAAAGCAAAGAAAGAAAGAAAAGGAAGAAAAAGAAATGAGAGAAAAAAATAGTAGCTAGAGAAAGGTTAAAAATAAGACATTAAACTTGAAAGAGGAAAGGTCCTATTGAAATTAGAATGGAAGTCAATGAGCTGTGGATGTGGTCCCTAACTCACAGCTGTCACCGGCTCAGCACAGATTCAAATTCATTAGAATTCAGAACATGAAGCAGCTGAAACTCCTGTAGGGGAACTTGAAGCTAATTCTGTGAGGTGGCACAGCAGACACCCAGAGGAGTTGGAAGTTCTTATCACAGGACCCAGGTACCTTGGCCTCCAGGTCCACAGGGTGTTCTGTCCAGAGAAACAAGTGTCAACTCAGGACAAAAGCCCAGATGAAAAACCCTAATTCTAAGACTCCAGCAGGTTCCTAATCTATACCAAATGACTCTAGGACTGCTGCTCGACATTCTCCTCCCCACAGCTTAGTTTTCACACAGTCTTATGGGTGTGAACAGTCCCAAGTGTCCTGGTGATTGCTATATAACATTTGCTCTAAAATAGAGACAGGATGATTTATTAATAAAAGCGAGTGAACAAGTCCCAGAACAGTAAGCAGCAACTAATAGCAAAAGAAACTAGTTTCTGTTAGTTATTTTTGTAATCATAATTTCTGAAATTGATGTTTACAGTCAAACAAAAATTAGCAGAGGAAATGAGAGAGAACAAAACTTACATTCACAGGGTTCATTTTAAATGGAAGAATTTACCATACTCTCCATCAATGAGCTAAAACACAATTATAATCTACAACCAGTCATTAATTATGAAAGATCATCAACTTAAATTAGTCTAAGAAAGCATTATTTTATGTGATAAATTGCAAGACATTTAATATCATGCCTGATTTAGTCAAAACTTTAGAGATGAAGAAGCAAGATAATAAGATAATTGATCAACCTAGAGTACTAGAGTAGTAAATTTTGTCTTAACCTTTATAAAGACCATTAACAAGTAAAAAGCAAGAGCTGATCTCACTTGCATTACACTTAAGTACTAAACAAATCTATTAATAAAAGGCAAATTGGAGTTTGCAAAAAGAAGGACTTGCATTGGATTAAATGAGTAAAGATTTAAAAATCTGAGATTCTTAAAATTGCATTTGTCAGTCTTTATGGGAAAAGTTCACTAATGACTTATACAATATGGAGGCTTTTATAGTGTCATGCCTTGCAAACTGTGTTTCAGAAAAAGCAAACAAACAAACAAGCCAGGTGCACTAGTGCATGCCTGTATTACTTAAAAGTTTAGGAGGCTGAGAAAGGAGGATTTCAAGTTCAAAGTCAGCCTCAGCAACTTTAATAAGGCCCTAAGCAACTTAGTGACACCCTGTCTCAAAATAAAAAATAAAAAGGGCCAGGGATGTGGCTCAGTGGTTAAGTGGCCCTGGGCTCAATCCCTAGTACCAAAAGAAAAAAAAAGAAAAGAAAACTTTTCAAATAAGCTGTCAAATAGTTAATAGTGATTTACAACAAACAAAAAGTACCACATTCATAGGCAAGCAAGAATTAAAAGCATCATTCTAAAGAAAGTAGGGCTGCCAGATCAATAACTTCTCTAAAGCCTCAAACAAATGTTCTGTGGTTGGATTGCTTAAAGGGCTGTCAGAAAGTTGTGGTGCTTTCCTGCCTCTTATTAAAATTAATTATAGCACAAAATTTAATGTCTCAGAAAGGGGACAAGTAGACTACCTCCTAAAGAGAATTCTGTAGAAATTTAACAAGAGGATACCAGAAAATTGATAAACTGGTGACTGAAGAAAGAGCATTTAATACCTTTATACCAAATCAATGCTCAGATTTAAGGAAAATATTTAACCTGATCCTTTGGGACTAGTTTACCGAAGACCCTCATTGCCTAACCCCTAGTCTATAAAGCAATCTGCTCACAATTTATGGGTCAACACTGGAATCAGCAATCAATCTCCAATTTCTTAAACAGTCACTAGATCTGTACACTAACAAACTCCAACACCAACTGTAATTCAAGCACATCCGAGACTAATATGAGCTATCATATTAATTACACATATATAAAATGTGTAATTTTATCACATACATATTAACATGATGATATGTGTATTTATTTGTTCTCCATCTCTCCAGCTCCCCTCCACTCCTGCCCCCTCAGGCCCATGGTATTATGACCTTTACATATCATATAATCATTCTGAATCATTTTAGCATTTCACACTAATAATATAATTCATAAGGATATCATGCACTAATTGCTTGGCATTTCCACAAAATAATTTAATAGAACTTTATTTTATTTAATGGCTCTTTCTAAGAGATTGAGAAAATCTTTTTATCACATCAAATTAATAGAAAACAAGAGTAAGTAAGTTAGCCAATCCCCAAAAAACAAATGCAGAATGTCTTCTTTGATATAAGGGGGCGAGACTCAAAACAGAGCAGGGAGGAAGAGCATGAGAAGATTACGATTAAACAGGAAGGAGAGGTGGGAGGGAATGGGAGAGAGAAGGGGAATTGCATGGAAGATGGAAGGAGACCCTCATTGTTATACAAAATTATATATAAGATGGTGTGAGGGGGAAGAAAAAAGAGAGAGAGAGAGATGTGTTACAGTAGATGGGGTAGAGAGAGGTGATCGGAGGGCAGGAGGGGGGGATAGGAAGGGTAGCAGAATACAACAGACACTAGTATGGCTGTTTGTATAAATGTAGCTGTATAACCAGTGTGATCCTGCAATCTACACACATGGTAAAAATAAGAATTCATACCCCATTTGAATCAAATGTATGATATGTCAAAATCATTGTAATGTTTTGAGCAACTAATAAAAAAAAATTTTTAAAAGAAAACAACAGTAAGAAATATGCCATTATTATTATTGCTATACGTTTGGTCAGGGTGTTATTTACTAAACACATACATACTAACCCTCAGGAGTCACTAGATTCCTAATCTCACTTAAAAGTACATCTCAGAAGCAAAGTCCCGGATGTGACACCCTTTGAGCCATGAGCAAATGCCTGAGAGAATCTAAGCATTAAGAATTCTCTCTTTTGAGATACACAAGTAACCCCAAGTTTCTGTAACAGCATCCTGCACTTTTGAAAACTGCCTACAAAAGTCTGTGGAGCAGCAAGCTCTGACTCCATCAGCTCAGATGCACAAAGGGCTCACCTTGTTCCTGAAGAACAGGGTTTCTCACGCAGCTGACCCATGTGCTGCACACCCAACTTGCTGTATTCGTCCTGCCTGTTTGAAAAAAGAGTCCTTCCAAGACATCAAGCTGTAATCCCAGGCTCACATCAGGGAAGCTAAGGATACTTAGCTGGAATGTTCCTCAAACTGAACAGCCAAGGATGGATCACAAACAGAGAGACAATAAAACCATTGCACAGAAAGAACTCTGCCTGTTCCTCATATTGACACAGCAGTCACAATGAGCTCAGAGTCCTCCCCCTTCCTCCAGGCTCACTGGCTTCCCCACCATTATTTGACTGGTTACTTTAAAGAGCATTTTTTTTTTTATTTTTGGTTTTGCTTTCTGCATGAAATCTCCTAAGAGATAAATACCCTCAGGTTTACTTATTTCTTTTTTTTTTTTTAAGAGAGAGTGAGAGAGGGAGGGAGGAAGAGAGAGAGAGAGAGAGAGAGAATTTTTTTTTAATATTTATTTATTTTTTTTTTAGTTATCGGCGGACACAACAGCTTTGTTTGTATGTGGTGCTGAGGATCGAACCCGGGCCGCACGCATGCCAGGCGAGCGCGCTACCGCTTGTTTTCCAAACTATGAAGAGCATAAAATAAGAACAACATATGATTAATTATTGAGTGGTTTGAAGATTGCTTTAATGGAATGAAAATCTACAGCACATTGAGAATATTTATATTTCTATTAAAGATATTCAACATACTAATAATATAAAAAGAATATCCAAGGAATTAGCTTAACAATATAACCAAAACAGAAAATATTATGCTACATCTTGATATCAATATAGTATATTTTTCAGCTGAGTTTAGAAAAATGCTTTTAAATATATTACTAGAGTCTAATACTCCCATGGCTTAGGCATGCAATAAATTTTGTGTACTCTGTTTTCTATAAAAAGTAATTAAGATAAAGAAATTAGCTACAGGTTTACTTGCTGGTTTAAAAAATTATACATCTTATCCCATAAATATGTACAATTATTAAGTGTCCATTAGGTATAATTTTTAAAAAGTATACATCTTAGAAATATAAAATTAAGCTATTAGTTTACTGATCAAATTGTGTGTAATCAGATATATTTTTCCTAAAAGTATATCAATCTGAAACTATTCCATTTTTTTAGGAATAAATTCTACATGTGTAAATTTTATGAATTGAGAGTAAGAAGTTATGCACAGTGTGCACTTATTTAAACTAATATACTTTCATACAATAATTGTAAAAATAATCCTTATTATAGTAAAAATTTCCCATCTAAGTGAACAGAGTAAATTTAAATACTCATTCAAGAGTCACAATTTTATGGGCTAGGGATGTGGCTCAAGAGGTAGTGCACTTGAAGGGTGACCACCGACAGAAAAGGCCCAGTGGCCCACGGCAGGACAGAGCTTCCAATCACTCCTGCAAGGTAGGCGGGCCTGCGACCCACCGGCAGAAGAGGAGCAGCCGCCTGCTGAGAGGCTGAGCCGCCCCCTCCCCCTGCGCCGGCATAGTAGAGGGAACTGTGACCAAACACAGAGCAGGCCCAGCGGCCTGCTGAGGGGCAGAGCCGCCCCCCACCCCCCGCGCCTGCCAGGTAGTGGAACTGTGACCACCGACAGAAAAGGCTCAGTGGCCCGCGGCGGGACAGAGCTTCCATTCACTCCTGCAAGGTAGGCAGGCCTGCGACCCACCGGCAGAAGAGGAGCAGCGGCCTGCTGAGAGGCAGAGCCGCCCCCTCCCCCTGCGCCGGTAAGGTAGAGGGAACTGTGACCACGCACAGAGCAGGCCAAGCGGCCTGCTGAGGGGCAGAGCCGCCCCCCACCCCCAGCGCCTGCCACGTAGGTGGAACGGTGACCACCGACAGAAAAGGCCCAGTGGCCCGCGGCGGGACAGAGCTTCCAATCACTCCTGCAAGGTAGGCAGGCCTGCGACCCACCGGCAGAAGAGGAGCAGCGGCCTGCTGAGAGGCAGAGCCGCCCCCTCCCCCCAGCGCCTGCAAGGTAGTTGGAACTGAGACCACCATCAGAACAGGTCAGACCTGCAACCGAGAGACAGAACAGGCCCAGTGGCCTGAGGAAGGGTAGAGCCGCCCCCCCCCCATGCCTGCAAAGTAGGCGGACCTGCGACCCACTGGCAGTACAGCCCCAGAGGCCTGCAGAGGGGCAGTGCCGCTGCCTGCGCCTGCAAAGTAGGCAGAACTGCGACCACCGACAGAAAAAGCCTAGCGGCCCGCAGAGGGACAGAGCCGACGCCCGCGCCTGCAAGGTCGGCGGACCTGCTACCGACGGGCAGAGCAGGCCCAGCGGCCTGCCGGCGTGGTAGGCACATTGCCCCAATTGGAGGAGGGGCAGAGCCGCCGCCCGCGCCTGCGAGGGAGACTTTGCAACTATACAAGACCAATATAAATATATAGGGGGAAAATTCAATAGCACAACAGTTTCACCAAGAAGAAAGGAACGCGAACAGTATGAAGAGACAAGGAAAGAAAGGACCACAAGCATTGCAGGTCAACTCAACATTAGAAGAGGTAATAGCTGCAGCTGATGGAATGTCAGATAAAGAATTCAGGATATACATGCTTCAGATGATCTGGAGTCTCAAGGAAGACATCAGACAGCAAAATCAGACAATGAAAGATCACTTCAACAATGAATTACATAAACAAATCCAAGAAGCAAAAGATCAACTATACAGGGAAATAGAGGTTATAAAAAACAAACAAACAGAAATCCTAGAAATGCAGGAAGCAATAAGCCAACTTAAAAACTCAATTGAGAATACTACCAGCAGAGTAGAACACTTAGAAGACAGAACATCAGACAATGAAGATAAAGTATTTCAACTTGAAAAGAACATAGACAGCTCAGCAAGACTGTTAAGAAACCATGAGCAGAACATCCAAGAAATATGGGATAACATCAAGAGACCAAATTTAAGAGTCATTGGGATACAGGAAGGAACAGAGTTTCAAACCAAAGGAATGAGCAATCTATTCAATGAAATAATTCGAGAAAACTTCCCAGACTTGAAGAATGAGACAGAACCCCAAATCCTAGAAGCCTACAGGACGCCGAATGTGCAAAATCATAAGAGACCCACACCTAGACACATTATAATGAAGATGCCCAACATACAGAATAAGGAGAGAATTTTAAAAGCTACAAGAGAAAGGAAGCAGATCACATTTAGGGGTAAGCCAATCAGGATAACAGCTGATCTTTCAACACAGACTCTGAAAGCTAGAAGATCCTGGAATAACATATTTCAAACACTGAAAGAAAATGGGTTCCAACCAAGAATTGTGTTTCCAGCGAAATTAAGCTTCAGGATGGAAGATGAAATTAAAACCTTCCACGATAAACAAAAGTTAAAAGAATTTGCAGCTAGAAAACCATCTCTTCAAAACATCCTTGGCAAAACATTACAGGAAGAGGAAATGGAAAATAACAATGAAAACCAACAGTGGGAGGTAGGACACTAAAGGGGGGAAAATAATCAAAGTGGAAAACAAACCATGTTTAGTAACATAAATAAACAAATATGGCTGGAAGAACAACCCATATCTCAATAATAACCCTAAATGTTAATGGCTTAAACTCACCAATCAAGAGACACAGGCTAGTAGAATGGATCACAAAACAAGACCCAACAATATGCTGCCTACAGGAGACGCATTTGATAGGAAAAGACATACATAGGCTGAAGGTGAAAGGTTGGGAAAAATCATATCACTCATATGGACTTCGGAAACAAGCAGGAGTATCCATACTCATATCAAATAAAATAGATTTTAAGCCAAAGTTAATCAAAAGGGATAAAGAGGGACACTACATACTGCTCAAGGGAACCATACACCAACAAGACATAACAATCATAAATATATATGCCCCAAACAATGGTGCAGCTATGTTCATCAAACAAACTCTTCTCAAGTTCAAGAGTCTAATAGACCACCATACAATAATCATGGGAGACTTCAACACACCTCTGTCACCACTGGACAGATCTTCCAAACAAAAGTTGAATAAGGAAACTATAGAACTCAATAACACAATTAATAACCTAGACTTAATTGACATATATAGAATATACCACCCAACATCAAGCAGTTACACTTTTTTCTCAGCAGCACATGGATCCTTCTCAAAAATAGATCATATATTATGTCACAGGGAAACTCTTAGACAATACAAAGGAGTAGAGATAATACCATGCATCCTATCTGATCATAATGGAATGGAACTGAAAATCAACGATAAAAGAAGGAAGGAAAAAGAATACATCACTTGGAGAATGAACAATAGGTTACTGAATGATCAATGGGTTATAGAAGACATCAAGTAGGAAATTAAAAAATTCTTAGAGATTAATGAAAACACAGACACAACATATCGGAATCTATGGGACACATTGAAAGCAGTTCTAAGAGGAAAATTCATTGCTTGGAGTTCATTCCTTAAAAAAAGAAAAAACCAACAAATAAATGATCTCATACTTCATCTCAAAATCCTAGAAAAAGAAGAGCAAAACAACAGCAAAAGAAGTAGAAGGCAAGAAACAATTAAAATCAGAGCTGAAATTAATGAAATCGAAACAAAAGAAACAATTGAAAAAATTGACAAAACTAAAAGTTGGTTCTTTGAAAAAATAAACAAAATCGACAGACCCTTAGCCATGCTAGCGAAGAGAAGAAGAGAGAGAACTCAAATCACTAACATACGGGATGAAAGAGGCAATATCACAACAGACACTTCAGAAATACAGAAGATAATCAAAAATTATTTTGAATCCTTATACTCCAATAAATTAGAAGATAGTGAAGGCATAGATAAATTTCTTAAGTCATATGATCTGCCCAGATTGAGTCAGGAGGATATAGACAACCTAAACAGACCAATATCAATTGAGGAAATACAAGAAACCATCAAAAGACTACCAACTAAGAAAAGCCCAGGACCGGATGGGTATACAGCAGAGTTTTACAAAACCTTTAAAGAGGAACTAATACCAATACTTTTCAAGCTACTTCGGGAAATAGAAAAAGAGGGAGAACTTCCAAATTCATTCTACGAGGCCAACATCACCCTGATACCTAAACCAGACAAAGACACTTCAAAGAAAGAAAACTACAGACCAATATCTCTAATGAACCTAGATGCAAAAATCCTCAATAAAATTCTGGCCACTCGGATACAAAAACATATCAAAAAAATTGTGCACCATGATCAAGTAGGATTCATCCCTGGGATGCAAGGCTGGTTCAATATACGGAAATCAATAAATGTTATTCACCACATCAACAGACTTAAAAATAAGAACCATATGATCATCTCGATAGATGCGGAAAAAGCATTTGACAAAGTACAGCATCCCTTTATGTTCAAAACTCTAGAAAAACTAGGGATAACAGGAACATACCTCAATATTGTAAAAGCAATCTATGCTAAGCCTCAGGCTAGCATCATTCTGAATGGAGAAAAATCGAAGGCATTCCCTCTAAAATCTGGAACAAGACAGGGATGCCCTCTCTCACCACTTCTGTTCAACATAGTTCTCGAAACACTGGCCAGAGCAATTAGACAGATGAAAGAAATTAAAGGCATAAAAATAGGAAAAGAAGAACTTAAATTATCACTATTTGCAGATGACATGATTCTATACCTAGCAGACCCAAAAGGGTCTACAAAGAAACTATTAGAGCTAATAAATGAATTCAGCAAAGTGGCAGGATATAAAATCAACACGCATAAATCAAAGGCATTCCTGTATATCAGCGACAAATCCTCTGAAATGGAAATGAGGACAACCACTCCATTCACAATATCTTCAAAAAAAATAAAATACTTGGGAATCAACCTAACAAAAGAGGTGAAAGACTTATACAATGAAAACTACAGAACCCTAAAGAGAGAAATAGAAGAAGATCTTAGAAGATGGAAAAATATACCCTGTTCATGGATAGGCAGAATTAACATCATCAAAATGGCGATATTACCAAAAGTTCTCTATAGGTTTAATGCAATGCCAATCAAAATCCCAACGGCATTTCTTGTAGAAATAGAGAAAGCAATCATGAAATTCATATGGAAAAATAAAAGACCCAGAATAGCAAAAACAATGCTAAGCAGGAAATGTGAATCAGGCGGTATAGCGATACCAGACTTCAAACTATATTACAGAGCAATAGTAACAAAAACAGCATGGTACTGGTACCAAAACAGGCGGGTGGACCAATGGTACAGAATAGAGGACACAGAAACCAATCCACAAAACTACAACTATCTTATATTTGATAAAGGGGCTAAAAGCATGCAATGGAGGAAGGATAGCATCTTCAACAAATGGTGCTGGGAAAACTGGAAATCCATATGCAACAAAATGAAACTGAATCCCTTTCTCTCGCCATGCACAAAAGTGAATTCAAAATGGATCAAGGAGCTTGATATCAAATCAGAGACACGCCGTCTGATAGAAGAAAAAGTTGGCTACGATCTACATACTGTGGGGTCGGGCTCCAAATTCCTCAATAGGACACCCATAGCACAAAAGTTAATAACTAGAATCAACAAATGGGACTTACTCAAACTAAAAAGTTTTTTCTCAGCAAAAGATACAATAAGAGAGGTAAATAGACAGCCTACATCCTGGGAACAAATCTTTACTCCTCACACTTCAGATAGAGCCCTAATATCCAGAGTATACAAAGAACTCAAAAAATTAGACAATAAGAGAACAAACAACCCAATCAACAAATGGGCCAAGGACCTGAACAGACACTTCTCAGAGGAGGACATACAATCAATCAACAAGTACATGAAAAAATGCTCACCATCTCTAGCAGTCAGAGAAATGCAAATCAAAACCACCCTAAGATACCATCTCACTCCAGTTAGATTGGCAGCCATTATGAAGTCAAACAACAACAAGTGCTGGCGAGGATGTGGGGAAAAGGGTACACTTGTACATTGCTGGTGGGACTGCAAATTGGTGCAGCCAATTTGGAAAGCAGTATGGAGATTTCTTGGAAAGCTGGGAATGGAGCCACCATTTGACCCAGCTATTCCCCTTCTCGGTCTATTCCCTAAAGACCTAAAAAGAGCATGCTACAGGGACACTGCTACATCGATGTTCATAGCAGCACAATTCACAATAGCTAGACTGTGGAACCAACCTAGATGCCCTTCAATGGATGAATGGATAAAAAAAATGTGGCATTTATACACAATGGAGTATTACTCTGCATTAAAAAATGACAAAATCATAGAATTTACAGGGAAATGGATGGCATTAGAGCAGATTATGCTAAGTGAAGCTAGCCAATCCCTAAAAAACAAATGCCAAATGTCTTCTTTGATATAAGGAGAGTAACTAAGAACAGAGTAGGGTCGAAGAGCATGAGAAGAAGATTAACATTAAACAGGGATGAGAGGTGGGAGGGAAAGGGAGAGAGAAGGGAAAATGCATGGAAACGGAAGGAGACCCTCAGAGTTATACAAAAGTACATACAAGAGGAAGTGAGGGGAAGGGGAAAAATAATACAAGGGGGACAAACGAATGTCAGTAGAGGGGGCAGAGAGAGAAGAGGGGAGGGGAGGGGAGGGGAGAGGTGATAGTAGAGGATAGGAAAGGCAGCAGAATACAACAGACACTAGTATGGCAATATGTAAATCAATGGATGTGTAACTGATGTGATTCTGCAATCTGTATATGGGGTAAAAATGGGAGCTCATAACCCACTTGAATCAAATTGTGAAATATGATATATCAAGAACTATGTAATGTTTTGAACAGCCAACAATAAAAAATTAAAAAAAAAAAAGAGGTAGTGCACTTGCCTGGCATGTGCGGGGTGCTGGGTTCGATCCTCAGCACCACATAAAAATAAAATAAAGATGTTGTGTCCACCGAAAACTAAAAAATAAATATTAAAAAATTCTCTCTCTCTTTAAAAAAAAAGAGTCACAATTTATGGTCAAATTATATTTGAAAATTAATACCAAAAATATTAATCTAAACATGTATAGGTTTACTAATCCTAAAACAACAATAAAAATTAACATTGGTATACATACTATGTATTACTAAGTAAAATAGTGCACAATTATTTTATTTCATATTAAGCAACAATAGTTTAACTGAAAAGTCCAGACAAATATTTGGATTTAGTAATATTGTACTGGATAATGATAAAAAAATATAGAAATAATTACATTTTTCAAACAAATAAACAAAAACTTTAATGTTAGCTGCCATGAACCTAACTGCCCTAGAAGAAGGGCAGTTTTCCTATTTGCTTGTTTGGAAAAATACGGAACCCATTCAGTTAACAAAGAAAAAAGAAAGGAAGAAAAAATGTGAGAGAAAGAAAAGAAAAAGAAGGTAGACACCCTGGCCACAAATGCCGCTGTCTAGCCCGGAGGTCTTTTCTCTGGGTGAGGCTGCTGCTACCTCTGACACTACCTCTAAGGTCGCTGCCGCCAGCAGCTGAAGGCCTCTTCTCCAGTCTACTGCCACTTACACTGCTACTGCCAATGCCTCTGCCTCTGATACCCCTGCTGCCACCCCAGGGTCGCCTGGAGGTCTTCTTCCTAAGTGCTGCTGCCCATGCAGCTGCAGTCACCCACTGCTGCCACCGCAGACACGGCTGCCCCTGACACATACCACCGCTGGCCCCTGGGGATCGCCTTGGGACGCTGCCCCCACAGCTGTAGTTGCAACTGCCACTACCACCAACCTCTGCCACTACGACTACTACCACCACCTAGAGGACTGCTGCGTGGGAGACTCTAGGTTTAATTGCACATGACCACACCCATCTTGGGGTGCCAGCAGATTTACCACTACAACAGCATCTGTCTGGGGATTCTGGCTGGGACCTGCAGGTCCAGTGTAGGGGTGCCTGCAGGTTTGGGGGTGCCTGCAGGTTTGGAGGCACCTGGGGTCTTCCTGCTGGGAGTGCTGGTGGCCCTGTCTTGCCACCAGCAAGGATTGTTCCTTTGCTTGAGTGTATCCCTAGTGGTCTCTCTGCAAGTAGGCACAGCATTAAAATCTTTGGACTGCCCTTTGGCCAAGCCTGAGGTATCTGAAGTTCAGTGACTGGGTCTATGAGGGCAGATCTGGGGCTGGTGATTCCATGAGACATTAGACACAGGGCTGAGAAACTTTTGAATGCTGATGGAGACAGTTCGACTTCCCATTGACATATATTTTATTTCATTTTTCTATTTGCTAACATCTCTACCATATTTGGATCAGGGTATTTTTTATGCATCAGTGTATAGAGGACAATGATATATGAATGATGGTTTGCATTTTTGTTGCATTTTTATATCTTTAATTTTTTCTCTTTGTTTGTATTCTTCCTTTGTCTGTTTTCTTGTATTCTCTTTTCCAACTTTTCTCCGACAGCTAATCTTTGTCCGCTTCTCTTCCACTCTCTTGTGAATCTTTGCTTCTAGCTTCTCTCTTCCTCTTACAAACGTCCTGCACTATGCTACTTCTGTTCTCTCATCCACCACTGGAAATTTTAAATTGTTTTGGCAAATTTTATGTTTATACTATAGATAGTTATTAAATTCATCATTTTGGTTTAATGCTAGAAAGCACTAGAAGCATTAGTGGAAGTTATTAGGTTTAAGGCTATATATTATTTATACTGGATGCTGTTGATGTTTGTCTCACCCTTAAAGATGAAGCACTAGAAACCTTCAAGGACACTATAGGTCTACAGGGTAGAATTTGTGCTGCCTTAGATCCATATTGCTAGATGGAAAAACACATGAACATAAAAAAACAAAGAAATAAAGTGCCCCAAACAAAACAAGGTACTCCAATATCAGAAGCCACTGATAACACAGTAGAAGAAGTATACAAGAAAGAGTTCAGAATGTACATAGTTAAATTGATATGTGAATTAAAGGATAGTATAAGGAGTGAAATCAAAGAAAAAATACAGGAAGTGAAAGATCACTTCAATAAAGAGAGATTGTGAAAAAAACAAGCAGAAATCCTTAAAATGGAGGAATCAATAAACCAAATTATAAATTCATCAGAAAGCATCACCAACAGATTAGACACACTTGGAAGACAATGAAGACAAAATATATAAACTTGAAAGTAGAATTGACCATCAAAGAAGATGATAAGAAACCATGAACACAACATCCAAGAATTATGGACAACATGAAAAGACCAAATTTAAGAGTCATCGAAATAGATGAAGGAGCAGAGATACAAACCAAAGGAATGTGCAATCTTTTCTATGATATAATATCAGAAAATTTGCCAAATCTAAAGAATGGAATGGAAAATCAAATACAAGAGGCTTACAGGACCCCAAATGTACAAAATTATAGCAGACCCACACCAAGACACATTATAAGGAGAGTGACTAACAAATAGAATAATGATAAAATCTTAAAGGCTGTAAGAGGAAAAAAATCAAATTACAGAGGAAATCAATTTGGATCTCAAGAGATTTCTCAGCCTAGACTCTCAAATCTAGGAGGTCTTGGAATAATATATTTCAAGCTCTGAAATAAAATGGATTCCAACCAAGAATTTTATATCAAGCAAAACTGTTTCAGATTTAAAGATAATATTAAAACCTTCCACGATAAACAAAATTTAAAAGACTTCACAACTAGAAAGCTTAAGCTACAGAACATTCTCAACAAAATATCCCATGAGGATGAAGTGGAAAAAAAAATGAAAACCAGCAAAGGGAGGAGCTACACTAAAGGAATAGTCAACCAAAGGAGAAATAAGTCAAATTAAAAACCAGAAATAAGTCAAAATGATAACGAATACAAATTATATCTCAATAACCTTGAATGTTAATGATCTAAACTCATCAATCAAAAGACATAGTCTGACAGATTGAATTAAAAAGCAATACCCTACAATATGCTCTCTTCAAGTGACTCACCTAATGGGCAAAGACACCCACAGACTGAAGGTGAAAGGACGGGAAAAACATACCACTCATATAGACTGTGTAAACAAGCAGGGGTTTCCGTATCTCAGATAAAGTAGACTTCAAGCCAAAGTTAATCAGAAGAGACAAAGAAGGATATTCATAATTCTTAAGGGAAGCATATATTAGCAGGATATAACACTTATAAATATTATGCCTCAAACAATGGAGCATCTACATACATCAAACATATTTCAATAATCAAATAGACCACAACACAATAATACTGAGTGACCTTAACACCCCTCTATCACTACTGGACAAATCATCCAAACAAAAACTAACTAAAGAAACTATAGAACTAAATAATACAATCAACAATTTAGACTTAATAGACATACATAGACAATTCATCCATCAATAAGCAAATATACTTTCTTCTCAGCATGCCTCATTCTCTAAAACAGACCATATCTTATATCACAAAGAATTCTTAGTAAGTATAACAAAACAGAGGTAATACCCTGCATTCTATCAGATCACAATGGAATGCAATTAGAAATCAACAATAAAGAAAAAATAGAAGCTACTGTAATAAATGGAGACTATTTAATACACTATTAAATGATGAATGGATAGTAGAAGAAATCAAGGATGAAATAAGAAAATTCTTAGAGGTAAATGAGAATACTGATATAACATATCAAAATCTCTGGGACACTATGAAGGCAGTAACAAGAGAAAAATTATTGCACTGAGCACATTCATTAAAAGAATAAAAAGTCAACAAATAAATAACCTAACACTACATCTCAAAGCCCTAGAAAAAGAAGAACAAATCAACACCAAAATCAGTAGAAGACAGGAAATAATTAAAAATAGATCTGAAATTAATGAACTTGAAACAAAAGAAACAATTGAAAAAAAATGACAAAACAAAAAGTTGGTTTTTTAAAAAAGTAAATAAAATAGATAAACCCCTAGCCATGCTAATGGAGAGAAAACTTAAATTACTAAAATACAAGATGAAGAAGGAAATATCACAATGGACATGTCTGAAATACAGAAGATAATTAGAAACTATTTTGAAAATTTATACTCCAGTAAAATAGAAAATATAAAAGACATCAACAAATTTCTAGAGACATGACCTACCCAGTCTGAATGAGGCGATTATACACGATTTAAACAGATCAATTTCAAGTAATGAAATAGAAAACATCATAAAAAGCCTACCAACCAAGAAAACACCAGGCCCAGATGGATTCTCAGCCGAGTTCTACAACACTTTCAAAGAAGAATTAACACCAATAAGCCTCAAAGAATTCCATGAAATGGAAAAGGAGGGAACCCTTCCATATTAATTCTATGAGGCCAATATGACCCTGATACCAAAACCAGACAAAGACACATCAAGGAAAGAAAACTTCAGGCCAATATCCCTAATGAACATAGATGCAAAAATTCTCAATAAAATTCTGGCAAGTTGCATACAAAAACATATTAAAAAGATAGGGCACCATAATCAAGTGGGATTCATCCCAGGGATGCACATTTCGTTCAATATACAGAAATCAATAAACAAAATTCATCATATTAATAGACTTAAAAACAAGAATCATATGATCATCTCAATAGATGTAGAAAAAGCATTTGACAAAATACAGCACACCTTCATGTTCAAAACACTAGACAAACTAGGGATAGCAGGAACATACCTCAACAGTGTAAAAAACTATATATGCTAAACCCAAGGCCAGCATCATTCTAAATGGAGAAAAAAATAACAGCATTCCCTCTAAAAGCTGGAACAAGGAAAGGATGTCCTCTTTTACCACTTCTATTCAACATCATCCTTGAAACTCTAGCCAGCCAGACCTATTAGACAGAAGAAAGAAATTAAAGGAATACAAATAGGTAAAGAAGAACTGAAACTATCACTATTTGCTGATGGCATGATTCTATATCTAGAAGATCCAAAAAATTCCACCAGAAAACTTCTAGAACTAATGAATTCATAAAAGTAGCAGGATATAAGATCAACACCCATAAATCAAACACATTCCTATATATCAGTGATGAATCCACTGAAAGAGAAATTAGGAAAACTGCCCCATTCACAATAGCCTCAAATAAAATAAAATACCTGAAAATCAATCTAACAAAAGAGGTGAAAGACCTCTACAATAAAAACTACAGAACACTAAAGAAAAAAATTGAAGAAAACTTCAGAAGATGGAAAGATCTCCCATGCTCCTGGATATGCAGAATTAATACTGTTAAAATGGCCATACTACCTAAAGCATTATACAGATTTAATGCAATTCCTATTAAAATCCCAATGATATTCTTCATAAAAACAGAAAAAGCAACCATGAAATTTATTTGAAAATATAAGAGACCCAGGATAGCAAAAACAATCCTTAGCAAGAAAAGTGAAGCAGGAGGCATCACAATACCAGATCTTAAACCATACTATGAAGCTATAGTAATAAAAACAGCATGGTATTGGCACCAAAATAGACTTGTAGATAGACCAATGATACAGAATAGAGGACACAGAGACAAACCCACATAAATATGGTTATCTCACACTAAGCAAAGGTGCCAAAAATATTCAACAAATGGTGCTGGCAAAATGGGAATTCGTATGTAGCAAAATGAAATTAACTCTCTCACCCTGCACAAAAATCAATTCAAGGAGATCAAATACTTAGGCACTAGAACAGAGACGCTGCACATAATAAAAGAAAAAGTAGGCCCAAATCTTCACCATGTCGGCCTAGGATCCGACTTCCTTAACAAGACCCCTAAAGAAGTAAAATCCAGGATCAATAAATGAGATGGATTCAAATTAAAAAGCTTCTTCTCAGCAAAGGAAACAATCAATGTGAGGAGAGAGCCTACAGATTGGGAGAAAATCTTTACCATATGCACCACTGATAAAGCATTAATCTCTAGGATATAAAAAGAACTCAAAGATCTTAACACCAAAAGAACAAATAACCCAATCAATAGATGGGCCAAGGAACTGAACAGATACATCACACAAGAAGTAATACAATCAATCAATAAATATATGAAAAAGTGTTCAACATCTCTGGCAATTAGAGAAATGCAAATCAAAACTACATTAAGATTTCATCTCACTCCAGTCAGAATGGCAATCATCAAGAATAAAGGCAATAATAAATGTTGGCAAGGATGTGGGGCAAAGGTACACTCATACATTGCTGTTGAGACTGCAAATTGGTACAACAACTATGGAAAGAAGTATGGAGATTTCTCAGAAAACCTGCAATGGAACCACCATTTGGCCCAGCTATCCCACTCCTCAGTTTATACCCAAAGGACTAAAAGTCAGGATACTACAGTAATGCAGCCAAATAAATGTTTATAGCAACTCAATTCACAATAACTAAACTATGGAACCAACCAAGGTGTCCTTCAATAGATAAATGGATAAAGGAAAATGTGCTATATATAGTCAATGGAATATTACTCAGCTTTAATGAAGAATGAAATTATGGCATTTGCCAGTAATTGGATGGAGTTGGAGAATATCATGCTAAGGAAATAAGCCAATCCCAAAAAAACCAAAGGCTGAATGTTTTCTCAAATATGTAGATGCTAATTCACACTAAGGGGGTGGGACACTAGAAAAGAATAGAGTTATCTTAGATTGGGTAGAGGGAAGTGAAGGGAGGCAGGGGGTTGTGGAGATAAGAAGGAGAGTAGAACAAAACAGACATTATTACTTTATGTATATATGTGACTGTGTGACCAATGTGATTTTACAACATTTCAATTCAGAAAAATGAGAAATTATATCTGTGTATGATATATCAAAGTGCATAAATGAATTCTACTGTCATGTATAACTAATTAAAACAAATTTAAATTTTTTTTAAAAAAAGGAAAGAAGATAAAAAAAGGTGATATCTACACATAGGATTTAGGTGAAAGCCAGATTTAATCTGTTCAAATGGGCTTCTGGGCAAGTATAGGGACTCCTTAGGAGCACAGAAAATCATATGGAATGACTATTTGCTCAACTTGCCAAAGGTGATACATAACCAGTTAACTGCCCTAGTTGCAGCTGCAGAGCAGAACAAGCCATTTGTTATAGGCACAGGATGTCTTAATAGAACACTGAACTTGTAATTCTCTCAGGGACCCCAGGTGAGAAAGGCTCTGAAGAACTGGATAATTACCAAAAATCAAGAATCTGGTCTGCTTGTTTCTGAGTATGTGTCCTGGGGTAGGTTACTAAATCACTTTGGACTCATTTTCCATATTGGAAGACTTGAAATGAGATGGTAACAGCCATATTCTAAATAAGCTGTTGTTCCGAAGTCCATAATTTAACTCCAAGCAGAACATGTCATGGAACTTTTAATTTGGTGTAGGGTTCTTCTGTAGGTCTAGCATAGACAATGACATGAAAGATTATCCAAAAGACTTGATTTTTAATTCTGCAATTTTGACCTTCTATTTAATCTAAATGTTTACTAAATGCATAGAAAAAAAGTGGTTACATACTTAGACTCTGCCTCTTTCCCTCTCCCTTGCAAAAGTATTAAGACCAAAAAAAAAAAAAAAGTGGGGAGGGATTCCCTATCATTCCCGGAAAACATCAACTTGCTTTATTTTGCCAGGCAACACTTTTATCCATACAACACCTCTTATATCCATGGTGTCTGAGAACTGGATCACAGCAATAATTCAAAATTATACACCCTAACAAAACAAGGACTTCACAAATTCAAGAAAGAAGAAAAAAAATGTAAAAAAAAAAAAACAAAAACCTGAGATTTAAGTGATTCCAAAGCAAAGTTCACTTCAAATTTGAAAACAGTATAAAGGTTGTTGAAAAGACACTGGCTGAGTGCTTCACTCCTGCTGAAGGGGTGCTATCTTTGGCCTGACCCAGACTGTACCAGGCCAACACAAGAGCAGGAGGCCAAAGGAAGGGCAAGAAGTACTCATGTCACTTGGCATTATGCACAGTGCAGTTGAGCATGTGTTATTTCTTATTGCAGAGAAGAGAGTCTATGCATTTAATGCTTTAATCACAGCAGCTAATTGAACACAAGAAATATCAAGTTACATTGGATGGGAATCTCTGTAAGCTGTTTCATTAAAAATGTGGCTGTCATCTGGAAACCAATAATTTCTCAAAGGAGCTATTCCTAGTATGTCTTCAAGTCATATTTGCTCACTGTATTAACAGAGCCAAGGTTTTCACTGCTTTTCTAATGGCATAGTCAATATGTAGTGAAGAAAGCTGGAGGCTCTTCTCTTCTATGAATCATAAACAGCAGTTGTCATCTAAGAATAGATATGAAACGAAGCATTCCAATTTCCCAGATGATTTTATGAAATATTCAGTCTTTTAGTTTCTCAATGGGGATGCTCTTGGCGCTTGGGAAGGGAAAATTCTTGGTAGTAAGGGATCATCACACACATTGCAAGACATATGGTATTCTGGCTTCTGAACATGAAATGCCAGTAGCTTTGCACACTCATTGTGACAACCTCAAACACCCTTAGACACTTCCAGGTTCTTTCTTGTGTGTTGAATCACCAATCTTTCCAAACCAACAGTCAATGAAACTAGCCGATTGGCATACGACATTTATGAAAGAAGGTCGAATTACATTTTATGCTGTATATACACCTTCTAGATCTTCATTCTATAAAATCCAAACATCCATTTCTCAGACCCCTGCCAAAGGCATTCACATAGTCATGTTCTTATCAAAATTGCTCCAAAGGAACACACTGCCATTTGGCAACACAGACTTTATCAATGCTGGAACAAACTTAGTGTTATGATTTAGATGTGAGGTGTCTCCCAAAAGCTCATGTGTGAGACAATGAAAGAAAGTTTAGAGGTGAAATGATTGAATTATGAGACCCTTAACCTATTCAGTGAGTTAATCCTTTGATAGGGATTAACTGAGTGGTAACTGTAGGCAGGTAGTGTGTGGCTGGAGGAGGGGGTTCCTGGGAGGAGTAAGAGTGGAGCATAGCTCCCTGCCTCCCCTCCCCACCCCGCTTTCTGGTGGGATGTCTTGAGCCACTTTGCTCAGCCACACACTTCTGTTCTGATGTTCTGCCTCACCTTAAGCCCTGAGGAATGGGGCTGGCTAAATAGGGACTGAGACTTCCAAAACAGTGAGCCCCCAAATAAACTTTTCCTCCTTTAATTGTTCTTGTCAGGTCTTTTGGACACAGCAACAAAAGAAGCTGACTAAAACAGACAGTGTATACTCCAACTTTTTACTTCACAGAAAAATTAAATGATTTGCTGAGTTTATAGATGTTAAGTAATACCACAAGTAAAACTGGAGTCCACATCCTCCTAGCTCTTTCCCCATGCCCTTTGCACTCCTCTCCAACCACTAAATGTAAAATAAAGAAAGAGCTTCCAAAAATCCTCTCACGTAATGGTTTAAATATAAATTTTGTCTTTGGTGAACCAGAAGGTAGAAGACATTCTTACCCCTGAAATGCGTTTCTATTGACACCTGTGTCTTTAAAAATATTCTCACGCACCACTAAGAACTAACTTTTAGAAAAGTTAATACATATCTATTAAAAGCTAACTTTTTAAAAATCCAGGTAATTTTTTTTAATGGAAAAGAAAGTCTTTTTTCTAGAAAAAAGAAAGTTTTTTCTAGTCAATTTGGGTGCTTTTTTTCCTCCAAACAGGATATTAAAGGAAATATACCTACCAACCATAAACCAAATACTACAGTAAAAAATGCCACACACAGTGAACAAAGACTAGTCAATTCAATACTATGCATTTAAAATAATAAAATACAATCATTATGTGTCTTAAACACATTGATTATTTTCTCTGCTGGTGGGAATCTCCCAGTATATCACTTTCATTTTACGAAAAAGGTTTTTTAATCATCAGTTTTATTAATGAATGAAATGGATGGCCAACCTCCTATCTACATATTCATTTCAAAATAAATATTTTGATTAATAAAATATTGAGTATAATTTAGTATAATTTCTTAATTCCTAATTTTACAGCTGTTTAGGCCTCTGGACTATTGTCTAAATACTCAGGGCTCAGGGTTACACGCAGAGAATGTTTTGATTTCAAAGTTCTAGAAGAAAGTACAGAATTTAACTACCAATGTTGTTCTACAAATAAACTAATTGACTTCTGTGGGATTTAACCACCTGCACTGTGAATAGGCAACATAGAAAAATAAGAGGAAACAGCTACGCAAAGGGAAAGTCACACAAACACTGCTCAAAATTGTGCAAATCTTTAGTCAATACAATGTCAGCAGGTACTTTAAACCTCTCTTTAAGTATTAGGTGTATCCTTCTACTGCTTCATCATTTCCAAGTGCCACCTTTGAATATTAAATGCTCCTTAGACTCTAGTGTGCATCAGAATCAACTGGAGGCCTTGTTAAACTGAAAATGCTGGTCCCATGTAGGGCTCAGAAATTTGCATTTTTCAGGTGAAACCAATGTTGCTATCCTGGTAACACACTTAAGATCTGCTATCTTTAAGAATTATTTAATGCATTTTTTACTACTACCAATAATCATAAGTACATTTTTCATTTTTATAATGTTCAAGATATTCACACACACCACTGAAATTTAAAAACAATAAAACTCTTCTGCTACATATAATGAATCTTGATTTGTCTTCTATTCTATTCCATCTTATTCTATGCCTTTTCCTTAAAAAAAAAAGTATTGGTCACAAACAACTGATTTGATGTGACAAGCATTGATAGATCCAGACCTACAGTTTGATAACTATTGCTCAGGATTCTCTCTGTTCATCACTCAATTTAATGATACTAATTATTGACTTGTATTGATATTTTTCAGGTACCAGACACCCATCCAGTTTTTTTTTACCATGCACTGCTCATTTCATAAATTAAATATGCATAACAATACAATGAGGAAGGTATTAATAAATTCCTGTATTTGCAGAAAGAAAAACTATGGTTTAAGACCCAAGGTCTTAAGGCTGAAGCACATTAGAGCCAGGGTGTAACTAGGGTCTAATTAGGAAGTGTAGTGGAAAAGTTTGCTCCCTTGGAGTAGATATTTTACTTTGAATCTCAGAACTACCATTTAAAGGCTGTTTGATTTGCAGCAAAGTACTAATCTTCTGATTTTCAGTTTTCCTTTCTATAAAAGCAATATAATAATAGGGCTTATAGACATAACTAGCACAGAGTGGGGCTTCAATAATTGTTATCTACTGTCTATTATTAGAGATTGAATTCTTAATTGCCACATCATCCATTTCCTCTTTCCCCTTTATCTTCCCTTCCCAGTTGCTATTGCTAAAGAAATTCTTTCCAGCTCTACTTTATTTTTCCCCTGGGTTTCTAGTCCTGTTTTGAGACCAGGGTCCTAACTATATGTCAAACCCATGAAACACACAGACTATGATTTTGAAATTCATAACTGAAAAGCACCAAGAGGAGGAGACCTAGTACAAATGATAGGAATTTGGGATTCCATAGATAAAGCTTTGATTCCCAAACCTATATCACTTACTCACTGTATTACCTCTTGACCTCTGTAAGCCTAATACATTCCCATAGAGTAAAAATAATTATATTTAATTAGATATAATATAAATTACTTCTAGAATTATTAATTTTAATTACTTCTATAATTAGAAATAATATATGCAAAAACATTTCATATAGTGATTGATACATATTGTGTACTTAATTCAATAGAATGACCATTATTATGAGAGTCTATGAGACTTGAAGAAAGACAAAAAAAATTCAAGACAAAATAAAACCTGTTTTTCCCCATAGATAATTTTAAAAATTATTTTTTGTTTTCTGAAGGTTCAATTTGACAAGCAGAAGACAGCCCCAATTGCAATTCTATAAGCTTTAATTTATTTATATACTTTATTTAAAAAAAAAAAAATTGTTCTCTTCCATTTCTCAGAGACATTCCCGACAGAATTCTTCTATACATTGGTGAACACATGTTGAAAAACACCCATGGTTGGCTTTCAGTATCTACTTTCAAAGTTAGTAAAACATGGTATTTCTTCTAAGGTTTTAAAGACATGCAATATTTGGGGATAAGGTCATTGTCTCTATCAGGGAGTGTAAATATGGTACCTAGAACGTTTCAAGGTGCCACATAAAATGACCTGGAAAAAAATCACTGGCTCTAAAATACTAAAGTAAAACTACACAATAAAAATTTATAAATATTTAGCCTAATATTGAAACAGTGTTAAAAAGTACATAGTGAGGAAATTTAATCCTCACCATAGTGGAAAGTTAGCCTAATTAAATGGTGTGGGTATCATGGACACATTAATGTAAGGGTGAAAGCATGCAAACATAGCTTAAGAAAATTTTAACCAGGGTGAGATTCAGCATCAGGTCTAGTTCTCAGCTCTCCTCCTTAACAAAAAGATACTAATTAATCATAAGAGACACTGTTTAAAATTTCTGGCCATAAAGACCAAGATGAATTTATTATGTAAATCCTTACATAAAGAATATCAAAATATGTAACAAAAAGTGCTAAGATATATTCCATACAGTTTATATCTTTTATATTAAAAAGAATATTGTATTATGGCATAGTTCAATGACAACATTTTAATACAAAGGCATTGTAGTGTCAGCAGAGTAGGCAAGTTTTTGGTTACATAATCTGATACAGATAGAGAGGGCTTGAAAAACTTAAATAAGTGATTGGATTATTACTTTTAAATATTAATTATTGTTATTCCAGGATTTCCAGAGATGATGAAGTAATTTGAACTTAAGGTTCCTGACTAGAACCTGACATTCAAGTATGATGCCTTCTTGATTGAAATAGTATCCATCTGCCAAACAGCAGGTGTGCAAGTAACAAAGGTAACACTGCTCTAGCAATAAAATAAGCCCATTTGTATTTTGGATCAAATGGAGTGTAACCCCCTATCTACCTATTAGGCAGTAGAAACAGTTGTAGACAAAGACAAATTTTTTTTTGAGGAAAAAACTTTGTTTCTTCCATGCTCAAATGAGATGAAGGAAAAATCAAGATAACAAAGAATCAGTAACATGAAAGAGGGTGTTCTCTGAATTTCTTCCTCTACATGCATTCCATATTTTCCCTGAATTAGATATGCTTTCTCTCAAACACTAGGATTCAAAATAATTATTAAATAGCAAAAATCAGTATTTCAATTTGTTTGATTAATTAAGACTATTGCCCATCCAATGGGCAGTATATCCAATTTTACCCTTATTAGTAGTATTCATAGCAGAATCCAGGATCCCCCACTAGGATTGGATCACAGATTTTATAGTACAATATTAAAATTTGTGTAAAATGTGTATGTATTGTAATTGTTTCTGTTATTTTTAAACTCAGTTGCATTTTGTGATTTCCCAAAGAAAAAGATGATTCAACTGCAGTTTTTGTTTTGTTTTGCTTTAGAATTGCACAAGCACAATATTTCATCTATTGTAGAGATTAAATAGGGATGTGTGGGTTGGTCTAGAAAACAGACTATATTTTCTAACATTGTTACATTTGGAAAATGAACTCAGAGTCCAAATAGACATTTTTTAAATGATCTGTTGGGATATAACTATTTGCATTATTTGGAATCCACCAGCACTTCATTCATTCATGACTTTGCTTGAAAATGTGTTAAGGAAACATTACCTACTGTGTTTCAGATACTGGTTTGGGCACTTGAATACAGGTGAATTCCTCACCACCAATATACCTTCTGAGGAACTCAAAAGTAGTTGGGAAGTGGAAAGAGATACTTAACAATTATTAAAATACAGTCATGCTTCACCTAACTATTCAGTCCATGGCAGACGGCATAAAGGACAGTGAGGGTTATAACATAGTCTAGGTGTGTTATAAGCTATGTCACCTAGATTCGTGTATACTCTATGATGTCGACACAATGGTGAAATAACCTAATGAAATGTTTCTCAGAATGTGTACCCATTTAAGTGATACCTGACTGTCGTCATTCAGAGTATAATAAAAATATATGGAAGCAGACAAGACAAAATCATGAATTCTTGCTACATTGGATGGGTAAATTTTCTCAAGGGAAAGGTCTATTCAAAGTGTGCCACCAAGAATCAAAAGGGACTTTCCAATCAAGATGGCATTGCAGAAGAATTAATCCATGAACAAGAGAAAGAAGTGTGAACAGTGAGGAGCTCTTGCACAGGAAGAGGAAACTAAAAAGGCAGGACTGGAAAGAGCTTTTGTAGAACATTCTAAAGGTTTAGAGTTAACATTTTAAGACATTAGGAGCCAACAAAGGTTTTTGAACAGGGACTGCACAATCAGATCTGAAGTTTACAGAGTCATTACAACAATGCCACAGTAAAGTGTAGATGCTGCTTAAAAAGCACACACATTGACAGTAGCCTCTGAATATTATTTGACTCTTCATCACAACAATCCTTCTACTTCCAAATGTGCTTATACTTAGCTGCTGTAAACAGCAGAGTTATAAAATTTCAGTTCATACAGGAAAGACAGATGGGTTTCCACTGCAAGACTCAATGTGACTCTCGGGCTCCTTGCATGAGGAACATTCACTTCCTGGCTAAGTTGACCATTTCAATTTTATTTTTAAATATTTTCTCCATCTGGGAGAAACCTTAATCCTTTAGACATGGCTTTAAAAGTAATCAGGAATCTCTTCATTGAAAATCTCTTCAGTATTTTTCCTCAGTACAATGTGATCTGTGTAGAATGGATCCCTGAGGTTCTGGTTATCATCCTCAACCTCCTCTCCTCCCATGTGTGGTGTGACCAACTGGGTGACTGTCCTTTTCTACTAAGTTTCAGGCTCAGGCTCCACTCACTTCCTGCATCTTACTTTTCCAAAGCATTCACCTTTACCAAATATCAAAACATGGCAGAAAGAAGGAATCAGCAATAAACTCAACTCATGGTAAATTCATTGTTCACTACTGTCCTGAAAATAGCAAAAGAAAATAAATAAGTAAATAAATATAAATATTTTTAAATAAATAAAAAAAATCACAGATAAATAAGATCTTGCAGCACTACTCACACCAAGAACAGGAAGCAAAGGCACGTTCTGAACTTCACAGAAAGCTGCTGCTTTCAGCACTAGAAAGCCATGCTTGACACTAACAGCCAGAAAGAAAACACTCTTCAGTGGGCCAGTAGGTCACACTGTGTCTCTTAAGGGCACTGTTGGTAAACACCACTTGGCTAGGGCAGCAAAGTAATCAGACTCAAACTACTCAACTACTCATTACCACCTGCCACACATTCCACACCCTGCCAACCCCACCCCCACCCTTCATCCTACAGAGTCCATGATCATACAAGAAATGAAACCATGATACATGAAAACTCCCATTATTATCTCAAGCAAAAGATTAAGGGATTTCAGAAACAAACAAACACATTTTTTTACACCAAAATCTGTGTTTTTTTTCTAGAAAGATGCATTCCTATTTATTCTGCACTGGATTTTTTACTTTTTCTTAAAAACTTACTATTGTCCCACTTACTATCAGGTTTTTGTTTTCAAAATAGTTCAGACTCACAGGATGTAGACCCCAAAAGAATATTACAAAGAAAGCATGCTCATCTCAAATCCAAACCCCTAAGATGAAGTAATAAAACCAGGTAAAGTAATATAGTTGAAGGTCAAGGACAGTCTGTTTCACATGCAGAAAAAATGATTTAGTAGAAAACATTCTCCTTCCTAGTACCATACTAGATATATATCCCAGATCTAAAAACTCACAGTTTATCCCTTATTCCCACTTAAAGTTCTTTCTGCAAGAGCATCCTTCCTCTGTGTGGGAGGAGGATATTATTTATTTTAGAGTTTTGTCAATATCTCAGTCCTCTAAAATGTCTAAGGTGAAATCTCTGACAACTCAGTGATGGCTCTAGAGAGAACAGACTTCCAGACTTGCTACCGGAAGGTCAGGCAGTCAGGGAAGATGAAAAGAGATGTTTTATTATTAGGCTTTCTTAGGAGTTGAAATATTCCTAGAGAAGAGAAAGTATTAAGAAATTTAAAAGGGAGAACAAGATCTTAACAAGTCTTATAATGCAGCTTTATACTTGTTTTCTGGCTTTTTCTACTACATTAATTCTGTATGTTCCATGTTTTATGTTGCCCAGTTCAATACCAATATGCCCTTAAGGGCTAGTATTGAGTTCTAATTAGAATTAGGGAACAGAAGGTATTGAATCTGTCTGTCCATCTTTTCAGTAACTGAGTAACTCTCTTAAACTCTACTGCAAATATCTCTGAATTTCAATTAATTTTTTTTCTAGTAGACACAACAACACATATTGTTTTACTTACAGATAGCCAAACCGTTTACAACTTCTATATTTCAAATATCTTGCTTTATTTATTTATTTCCTCTTTTTTAGAATGAGATGAAATGATGCTTTGAAGATTCAAAAAAAAAGAGGAACATAAAATAAAATATGATGAAAACAGAAATTGCTTGAAGATGATATTTAATTCAAAAAAATGAAATAGATATAGACAACCAGAGAACCTGGGATTCTTAGTACTAGTTGATATTGAAAACCTAATATCTCTAAGGAATTCCGAGTAACATAATCTCCCTTCTATTTGGGGACTTATAAAAGAAAATCAATCTAAACTATTTTTAAAAACTGAGAACATGTTATATGTTTATCCTTGAGAGTGGATGGGATACTTCCTTAGAATGGTACTTTAAAAAAAAAAAATTCTAACAAAAAACCTTTTGAGTGACTTAAAATTCACCAAAAATTCCATAAGGCTCTCTGTTAAGAAAGAAAAAAAAAAGATATTTATTGAAACCTACCTCTGTATAGCTGTTGTCTAAGAAACTCTTGTAAGACACTAGCAGAAACAAGGAGGAAGGGGAGGAGGGATAGTAAGAGAGGGAACTGAACCGCAGAGTTTTTATTAATTCCATCTATTTTGTAAGCCAGAAACACATATCGCCAGCTTGCTATTTCCCCGCCCGCCTTCACACACACACTCACACACACTCACTGCACCAGCACTGAATTCCTGGGATCCCGCCTCACTCCCAGCCGCCCCCTCCCCTGTCGCCTGCAGCCGCGTCCCACCCTCCCACGGGGCTCAGCGCACTCCCCACCAAACGCGTCACCTACCCTCTTAGGAGCGCACGACAAATTCGCGATGATGGCTGCTCCGGTGGACAAGCCTCCCTGGACTCGCCGAAAGAAAAGAAAAAGAAGAAAAGGGGTGGCGAGGTTCCCTTACTTCCCACAACAAGGGGAAGTGTGCAGCCCCATTCACTCAGCGGCTCCGCAGCCTTGGTTTCTTAGCAAATGTGCGGCGGCTGAGAGAGCTGCAGCTGCGGTGGAAAGTTGAAGGGGTTTCCCCCAGCCCGTGGTGACTGGCTCCTCTCCGGTGTTCGCCGCAGCCTTGACAGCTCCCCTCGCCTCCCAGACTCTCCTGAGCCTGGTTGGTTTTCACTCCGGGCTGGGCTGAGTTGCCAGATGCACTTGAGAAATCCTAGCAGTTGCGCAAAGAGTCGTCCCAGAAGTTAGAAAGAGTGATTGTGTGCGAATGTGTAAATATACAGTACAAGAGGCTGGAACAACTGAGTGGGGCCAACCCTCAGACGCAGCCCGGGGTTTCAGATTTCATTTGGCAACTGGCAGCTTCAGAAGACTCGAGCCGCCTCGGTACTACTGGGGAGGCCAGCGGGAGCCCCTCCCTCCCACCGCCTGGGTTATCTAGGAGCCCGAGCGACACTGCTGGGCGCCTGGCTCTCCCCTCGACCAGACAGCACCCGCCCTGCCTTG
Source organism: Marmota flaviventris (assembly GCF_047511675.1). Classification (NCBI taxonomy): domain Eukaryota; kingdom Metazoa; phylum Chordata; class Mammalia; order Rodentia; family Sciuridae; genus Marmota; species Marmota flaviventris. The sequence goes on along the minus strand of NC_092504.1, from coordinate 68,908,655 downwards.
GTCCCTCTGCAGCTGGCATCGCTCATTTCATTTCGTGTGTAACATGGATACGTGTTGGTCACAGATAGGAGTCTATGGATGCCTGTCTCCTGTCCTCAGAAGCTCTGTAATTCTTTGCCAAACCCCACACGCCGGTTTTATTGGCTTCCACCAACTGTCTCTGTAAAACCTTATTTCTCCAACGTAAACCCTTATTCTTAGAAATGGGTATTTAGATGAAATGTCCTCTAGTTAGGTCCTTAGAGAAATTCTAAATATGATTTCCTTATCATGGCTTTAGAGTTCTCAGAATTACAGGGCATGCAAGATGACAGAGTAATATATATTTTCGGGGTGTAGACCCCTTCTTCCCACCATCACCAAAAAAAAAAAAAAAGTCTATTTCAAACTGAGATCTTACAGTTGTGATTATTTGGCACACCAATCACATTATTTCAAAAGTTTTATAAAGGTGTCTTTTGGGGGGCTCTTTAAAAATCATCACCAGAATTCTTAAGACCCAAGAGTCTCCTCTTTAGGGCTATCCAGGCATAGAGAAGATGAACACACATTCAGATTTAGAAACATCAAACATAAAAATCTCAGTGAACACTGATCCATCTTTTGTCTTTTTCTTCTGTCTGGAAAAATCAATCTGCCATATCCCAGGCTGAGGTCCTATTAGAAAGCTGATTTTCTGGTAGAAGAATTCTCAGCCTTTAAATGAATCAAATTAAGTTCTATGGGGGGAAATAACCTCTCTTGGCATTTCCTTTTTTAAAATGTGTGGAATTTGTAGCCAGAAGCAATGTACCCTATTTTATAATTTGTGAAAATAAATGACCTTCATCAACTCGTGTGGCTTTACATGTTCCAACAGCTCCCTGGCAGGTGAAAGCCAGTGGGCAGTTTTAGATGAAAGCTGGAAAACAATGAAATTAACCAAAACAAAATCTGCACACTCCTGATGGACTGAAAAGCCTCAGGAAGACAAGGTATGATTCAAATTTGTGACATTTAAAAAAGACTCATGTTTGTAACCTATTTCAGGATCTAATGAATATTGTCACTGCTATTTAGATTCGAGGTGATACAAAAATTGAACTCAGAGCAGTTACTGGGTAGTCCCTAGTCTGAAAGATTGATACACCCTACCCTTGCTTTCAACACCTTCAACCTCTGGCGCTAGATATCACTTCATTGATGTGTGTGATACACGTGATTCTCTTAAACTAGAAAGTACTACAGAGTAAGATTTCACTTGATGATTAGGCAGGTGGAAGTGGAGGAGGAGTTAAATTCATCAACACAAGCCCCTTCTTCCCCTCCTACTTCTCTGCAGAAAGGGTCATCTTATGCCCTTCCCAGAAGTCTTTGTAGGATTTAGCAGAGAATCTGTGACAAGAAAGAATAACCTGAACTAGAACGTGATTGGTTGTTCACTAGACTGTATGTTATTCTGCTCTTCTTTGTGAGTTGAGACTGGGAGACATCCCTCCTATGCATCTTAACAGCTTAAAAGGAGAGAATAAACTCTTGAACCAGAGTCTCTAAGTTTTATTCCCACCTGAGAAGCATGCTGATGTGATACAGGCTCCAGGGAAGTGCTGTCACTTAGTCCCCAGAGTCTATACTGTGAATTGCCCCAGGGATCCTTTAAAGATAAATTTTACTGGTCGATATCAGTTCTGAGTTGAAGGCATGTTTCTGACAAACGCTACAAAACCCCAAAATAATTCAAAGGTGAGGACTAACTTTCTAAGATTCCAAGGTTTTAAACCCTTACTTAAGAGGAAGATTCTACCAAAGGCATAAAAAGCTATAAAGGGAAAGTAGGGTTTGAAGGGCCTCAGTGTTTGGGGGCATGTTGTGTAATACCTCAAGGACTAGAGGGATTCCAGAGAACTAGAAATGAAACAGGAGAAAAAAGAAAGAAGAGACACTTAGACGAGTTGTTTGAGCATCACTGTTACCAGAGTTAAGAATAGGAAAACTATAAAGAAAAAAACCCCAAGATACTGTTCCTTTCATGCCATTCTTTAATTGGATCTTAATTAAGGGAAACTCAACAAGCATTTGTATAATTATTTTGTCTAATATTTCAAGTTTTATGGGTCAAATGTCACTATTAAACAAGTATGGAATAAAAATGTCTTAGTATACTTTGCTAAGTTAAAAATTGCAAGTTTTCCACCAGATTCTTGCCAGATTCTCTGAAGCCCTTAACATAGAATCACTCATTGTCATATCAGCCAATTGTTCATTAATATCAGATACTAGGGCTTTTTAAATATGTTTTCTTTTAGGAAAGCATAAATTCCAAAGAGGGCAAAAAACACAGTAACAAAACTGAATAGTCAAGAATTGCCAAAATCCTAACATTTCCTAAGGACTCTCACCAACAATGCAGAACTTATGTGGGTACTGTAGTATGCCAAGATCTGATTTCAGGATTAAGATAGCAAGCTATGCCTTAAAGCATGTCTGTTTCCAAACGTCTGTTTTTGTTTTTTCTTTTCATTTCCCATTGGAAGTCCCTTTTTGACAAAGTCCAGCTTTGTCTTAGCTAAGTAAAGTGGAAAGCAATGAGGGAGTTTCAGGCCCACCCTCCCCTGAGTCTTTGGATCACATGATTCAGGGAAAGGGGATGTTCTGCTATTGTTAACCATGGGGCAAAATGAAGTGTGCTAAATCCCTGGAAGAAAGACAATAAAGGAGAGAAAGAGCATAGAATATTCAACTATATCTTTGGATTTCTTCTATTCTCTAATTCCACCTCAGACATGCGATCACTCAATGGATTTACAAATCAGGCATGTTACGTTGCCATTTAGATTTTGAGAGGATCATGATATCACTATGCTCTTACTGAATTGATATATTTTGATAGCATACCAAGTTATACTCCATCATTCCCCAAGTATCCCTGCATAGATGGTGCGCGTGTGCACACACACACACCACACACACAAAATCCATAATTAAATTTATTTCCAAAACAGTGTTTGCTGGTACTTGTCTAATTACAAAATTAGTTAGCTCAGCTCATGAAATTTAGAAGATACAAAGGAAAACAAAACAAAAAGTCAAAATTTTTCTATGGTCTTATCATTTAGAGACAACTATTGTTAATATTTTGAATATATATATATATATGCTTATGCGTATTATCCTGTATAATTGTTTGGGCCCCAACTTTAATCCTCAGTTTCTTTATCAAAATGATTTTCCTTTATGTTTTTTATACCTAGATTCAGGAGTTTGCTGGATTCTGTTAAAGAACAAAACTGTCCCTACTGAGATAAACATATTTCCCACAGTCAGGTCCCACCAGAAATCTTCCACTTTATACCTGCATGCCATTCCTAGATATTTCACTATCCTAAAGTTTCTTTGTGCTTGCTGACTCACAAATTCTCTAAGACAGCCTTTATATTCCCATGGTTCACAGTTTATCACACTCCCTCCCTTTTCTCTGCTTACCCATGAGTAAAGGCATGCATGCAGAAATCACACACACACACACACACACACACACACACACACTTCCAAATGCATATTATGCATGCACACATATAATGTGAAATGTTTCTGCAGACATGCAGTTTTTCACTTGTAGACCCAGCTCTGAATATAATACTTATAATATTTAGCAATCTAATTACATTTGAGTACTTGATCCACAGCAAGATGGACTTATACACAATGTACATACCATTTTGCAAATTAGCTATTCCCATTATTGGAATCTTCGCATTAATTTTTCTGGGGTAGGTACTGGTATTGAACAAAGGGGCACTCAACCACAGAGCCACATCCCCAGCCCTATTTTATATTTCATTTAGAGACAGGGTCTCACTGAGTTGCTTAGCACCTCACTGTTGCTGAGGCTGGCTTTGAACTCATGATCCTCCTGTCGCAGCCTATCAAACCACTGGGATTACAGGTGTGCCTCACCATGCCTGGCCTCATTAAGCTTTGTTGAAAATTAAATACTTCCACGGAAATTAATTCCATTCTTTTCTCAAGAATTGCTTATTTGTAGTCTACCTAAATTGCATGTATCTTTTAAAAGTTTTCTATAACCTTATTATGCATGTAAAAAGTTATCAATAGTTCTTCACATTCATAGTTTGTGTGTCTAACTGCAGGGTTACATATATTCCAAGCCTTATCCTCTATCTAGACAATCCTTATTTCATTGTATTTTAATTAGATTCCAAGCTCTTTAAATAATAGATATACTTTTGCCTGCAATTAAATTCTGTTCCCCTCTGCATTGGCAGCTTTTTATATTTGCAGATAATTTGAAAATTAGTGGGAAGGAAGAAACTTCACTTCATTGTGGATTCTTACCCCACTGATAGATAACATACAGTGAAGGCACAAATCTAACTGATAAGAATGCTAATGGACCTAGATACTAGGCATAACTGATCCCATGCTTGATTGAGTGCAATTTTCCTCATTTGGGTCATTAACTAGTGACTAGGGGCTGAGGACATTGCCTTGTATTGTCTAAATCCAAACAGATTATAAATAAGACAAAAGCCATCTTCTTGCTGCAGCACAGACATAGCATTCAACTTAGTACACTATTTTCAGTGCAAACTACATAAGAAAATATAAATTAGTTAATATAACTCATTACAATATATTAATAATGCTAATAATAAGATGATAGGACCATGCCTTATAAATTGCCTTCCCATATATAATGTCTTTGATTGCAACAATGGTAAAAACCCTGAGGTTATTTACATTTTACAACAGAAAGAACAAAAAGATACACTGTATCTTCCTTTATTAGCAATCACATAAGCTTCAAACAGGTTGGAGATAAAACTGGAGTTCAAGCTATTCCAGTGAAAATTCTGGATTATTTTCACTATTGTATCAGCAATGGCATCTTCCTATGCAAAGAACAGCACAATTTGCCTTTCCTGTATCACTTATACTGTCCAGGTGTTTGACAATCATTGTTATTATGCTCTTTTGTGAGGAAGGAGATTTTCATCCTCCCACAGACCAATTTTAAATCCCATTTAAGGTATTAATTTTAATGTCTATCCTGATGAATCTTTTATTCAAGTTTCTCACAAATGGCAAAATTAACTGCTTTCCCTTTTATCTGTGCCTACCATCTGTTAGAGGTGCTAATAAACAGTGAATTGGTCAAAAAGCAGGCAAAAATATCAGTAAGTAGGACAGTAAGTGGTTCAGATAATTCACTACCTTGAAAATTAGTTCCTGGAGAAATGATCAAGATCTTTAAACTAAGACCTGAAAGTGAGACTAAAGAAAAATCAAAACTATAAGCTTGCTTTTAAAGACATAGAGAAGTTAAACAGGGGATGTTTATATAAGGAATAGAGTTATGCATAACTAGTTCCTCAATATTTAAAAAAAAACACCAAAAATAACATTTTTGGGAAATCAATGGAAATGATAAAAATTTTCAAATATTTTCAGAATAACCTAGGAAGATTTTCCAAGGAGACAATAAGCAAAGGGCAGTGTAAGCTGAGGGCTATTAACCAGTAACAACTCCCCCTCATAGTACTACAAAGTTATTTTATTTTCTCAAGTTTATGTTTTAAAGTGGTACCAAACAAACTGTGAAAGGACTTGTTTTTCAAGAGTGGTTAAGGTTAGACTGGAGAATAAGAGGAAAATTTCATGGGGTCTCAGATTCTAAGCCTGAATTATGTGTCCTGGACATTTTCAAATGAAGACTTTCTCCTCTGTTTGCTTTATTTAAGGAGAGTTCATTAAAAGAGGCTTCTAAGTGACAGTAATAGGGAATCATCCCAAGAGATAGAAACTGAGGCAGCAGAATTTCAGCCTGAGGCACCAAGTATCCTTCACGAAGAAGGATACTTTTGGAGGACATGAGAAGTTTTCATTCAAGTTCCTCTGATTCGAACTTGAGGAAAATGATTCCAAATTCATCAAGAAAGGGAATTGCAAATTAAACAAGTGACAGAAAGAAAGATGATACTTTGGGAATCCCAATGACATCATTTCACGATATGTCTATAGAAAGCCTCTCCAGCCTAGGTTGGGGATGGACAGTGGGGCTTAACATCTGCAAATTAGCAACAGCAAGATCAAGCTCAGCTGTGTCTTATGGGTTCAAATCTGGGGCGGTTTAAGGCTACCAGGTTACCAGAAAAAAGAATGAACAGTGCCTTTGAGATTTGTGGCAGGAAAATATCAAGGTGGGGACATAAGTTTCTCAGTACCCAGGCAGGATTAAGTGGGAGTCTTAATGGGATGGAGAATCCCATCAAGCCTACTGGTTGGACACTCAGAGCCTAAAGTCTAAAGGCAGGACTTAACTAGCATGTAAACATTCACAATTTTTTTTTCTAATTTTTTATTGTTGGCTGTTCAAAACATTACATAGTTCTTGATATATCATATTACACACTTTGATTCAAGTGGGTTATGAGCTCCCATTTTTACCCCATATACAGATTGCAGAATCACATCAGTTACACATCCATTGATTTACATATTGCCATACTAGTGTCTGTTGTGTTCTGCTGCCTTTCCTATCCTCTACTATCCCCCCTCCCCTCCCCTCCCCTCCCCTCTTCTCTCTCTGCCCCCTCTACTGACATTCATTTGTCCCCCTTGTATTATTTTTCCCTTTCCCCTCACTTCCTCTTGTATGTACTTTTGTATAACTCTGAGGGTCTCCTTCCATTTCCATGCAATTTCCCTTCTCTCTCCCTTTCCCTCCCACCTCTCATCCCTGTTTAATGTTAATCTTCTTCTCATGCTCTTCAACCCTACTCTGTTCTTAGTTAATATAAAATTTGCCCATGTCCTTGCTTAAGATCCTGTAAACTACTGTAGATACTTAAGTGCTACCACAGGGGATTGAGAATACAGGGGGGAATAAAAGTGCCCAATAATGGCACTTTTATTAAAAAGAAGAGTATTAGGAGAAATGAGAAAATTCAAGAAGTCACTGGTTGCCATGTACTAGGACAGTTCTTTTATAAGGCAAAAGTGCTTAATACCTCCTAAATCCAAGGCTCTGTGCACAATATGAATTCAATTCATGTATTACCTGTACCTTTAAGAAACTGACATTCAATTGCTAAGAAAGGGGAAATTGAAATGGTCTAAATGTCTCCATCTTCCTATAAGGAAATGTTGACATGATGGCATGACATGGACATTTATGCTTAGCTAATATCTAGTTTCGGAAAGTTATTAGCATCATCTTCACAGACAAACAAAGGCTTACTTTTCATTGGAAAATGGCATATTGTTATTTGAGACATACCCAGTCCTAGACTTTAACCAGTGCATAAAGATATTTTGATATGTTTTACATTTTTATTTGTTTGTTCTTTAAATTATCAACACATTTCTGTATAGACCAGAAGAAAATGAGCATAATTAATGTGAAAATTTCTCATATGGGTTTTCTTCACATGCATTGCACAGAATCTCTCATTTTGAACCATGAAGTAATAGAAAAAAAACATGATCTATAAATAATTACAGGAATTTAATGATAGTATCCAAGCTTTGGTAATCAGTTTACATTTACTTATTTTCTGGGTAGAATACTACACTAAAAAAAAAAGCCTAATACAACACTAATGAAACTTTCTATTTTTTTTAGCATAACAAATTTACTTAATCATAGTTTTACGATCCAGAACCCTTCAGTAAGATGACACAAATATCCTGAAAAAAACTATTTGTATGCTTAGATTAGATAAACAATGACAGCCATGTAGGACTGTGACTTTACAAAAGGTCACAAATTAATGGAAACAGACTGAGTGAGAACATCTAGCAAGGCCTGTCAGATTCTTCTTGGCCACTCCATTGTAGCATTTCTTCCTCCCAGACATAAGGCAGGATCCCTCTGGAATGAGTGATGACCTACTATTCAACAAGGACAAGTCAGAGACTTCATGGCCATCTCCAAAACAGAAAGGTGAAGTAATTTTACATAATAGTTCCGTTTTTATGGATGTCCTTAAAGAAAGGGAATTATAGTTTCTATGACCTGGGTAGAAGAATTCTGGTATCTATGGTTTCCTTTGGGGAAGAATAGGGACAAGAGACAGGTAGGTAGGAGGAGGTCAGAAAGAAAATTTGCTCCTGAGGCCTTCTATAGTTCTTTAATGCAAGGTACTATGCATGCCAAAGTGCCATAATTTGGGGTATCATTTTCTGAACCCAAAATGCAAATAATTACCTGTCATAAAACTGTTTTTGTTTTATAGTTATCTCTAAATTTTTAACAAAACACAGAGATAGCCAGAAAGTTCACCAAAAAAACTGTTAGAACTAAAAAAAAAACAATCTCAAAAAAGTTACAGGACAGGAAATTAGCATACAAAAATCAGTTGCAGTTTTATATAAAATATTTGCACTTAGAATTATTAAATCATACACTGATCACTTCTTCTGTTGAAATTAAGATCTTTTGTTAGTGAACAGGAATATACCCTGCAAAAGGATGGTACTTTCTTGCTTAAGATAATTTAGCACATCTGGTACATGCCAGAAAATCTACTGTGACGTGAACTTTTAAAAATTATCTCTAGATTGGTATAAAAGTGAAATGCTTCTCCTTTCTGTCTAATCTGCATAAAGATATATGGGAACAATGATTAAAACCATTGAAATAAGCTACCAATTTAGAAAATTATATAAATATCCCTAAAGCAACATAATTTTTTATTGGTAATTTTTAGTTATACCTGACACCAGACTCCATATTGATGTAATTATACAAACATGGACTGACTATATCTTATTCTAATTAGGATCCATTCTTACGGATGTACATGATGGTGAGATTCATTGTATCGTTTTCATATGTGAACAAGGGAGAATTATGTCAGATTCATTCCACTGTCTTTCCTTTTCCTTTGCCCCCTCCCTTCCATTTCCCATTGTCTGATCTACCAAACTTATATTTTTCCCCTCTCTCCTCCACCTTATTGTGGGTTAGTTTCCACATATCAGAGAAAACATTTGACCTTTGATGTTTTGGGACTGGGTTATTTCACTTAGCATGATAGTCGCCAGATCCATACATTTATACATTTGCTGGCAAATATCATAAAGTCATTCTACTTTATGGCTGAGTAATAATCCTTTGTGTGTGTGTGTATGTGTGTGTGTGTGTGTGTGTGTGTGTGTATATATATATATATATATATATATATATATATATATATATATTACATTTTTTATCTATTTATCTATTGAAGGACACTAGGTTGGTACCATAGCTTAGCTATTGTGAATTGAGCTGCTATAAACATTGATGTGGCTGTATCACTGTAGTTTGCTGATTTAAAATCCTTTTGATATATACTGAGAAGTGGAATAACTGGGTCGAATTGTAGCTCCATTCCAATTTTCTGAGGAATTTCCATAGTGATTTCCAGAGTGGTTGCACCAATTTGTAGTCCCACCAGCAAGGTATGAATTTACCTTTTCCCCCACATCCTGACCAACATTTATAATTGCTTGTATTCTTGATAATTACCATTCTGATTGGAGTGAAATGAAATCTCAGGAGAGTTTTAATTTGCATTTCTTTAATTGCTAGAGTTGTTGAACATTTTTTCATATATTTGTTTACCATTCATATTTCTTCTTCTGTGAAGTGTCTGTTAAGTTCCTTCATCTATTTATTGATTGGATTAGTTGGGTTTTTGGTGTTAAGTATTTTGAGTTCTTTATATATTCTGGAGACTAATGCTCTATCTGAGATCAGATGGCAGACTTTTCTTCTATTCTGTAGGCTCTCTCTTCATACTTTTGATTGTTTCCTTTGTTGTGAATAAGTTTTTTTTTTTAGCTTGATGTCATTCCTTTTATTGATTATTGATTTTACTTCTTGTGCTGTAGGAGTCTTGTTAATGAAGTCAGTTCCTGAGGCAATATGTTAGAGTGTTGGGCCCTCATTTTCTTCTAGTATGTGCAAGAAAACCTGTAGCTTTTGTTACTTACAAAATTCTAAAACTGTACACATTCAGATTGAAGTTTTCTATACTATGAAAGTCAAAAGTGACAATGTTTAGACTAGTATAATTTACAGGCTTAAAAAATATTCAGCAGTTATTACAATTTTTTCTAACCTCCCTTTTGTTTTGGGTGAATCACCGTAAAAATGTCAATTTCATTAGGTCTTTATAAAATTAATTTTATAAGAAAAATATTTAAGATTAAGCTCTTTGCCATGTATAAAAATGGCATTGGGCTGGGATTGTGACTCAGTGGGCATGTGCAAGACCCTGGGTTTGATCCTCAGCAACACATAAAAATAAATAAGTGAAATAAAGGTATTGTTTCCAAATATAACTAAAAAAATAAATATTTTTTTTAAAAATGGCATTAACTCCTTCTGATATAATCTTCTGGATTTTTAAAAATATATTTAGAAACAAAAGATTAATTAAATTTTAAATTTTGCACAAAAAGATCATATTTAGAATTCTTGAGACCATAGATTTGTGTTAATATTTAAATTCAAAAAAACATTATAGTAAAGCTAATTAATTTTATTAATGAAAATGTCAACTCCAAAACAAAAAGTTTATTTAAATTTATCTTTGCTTAAATACAGTTTCTTCTAGTAAATTATCATATTTAGTACTATTTTTCTTGCAAAAGAAGTTTAATAGGCCCAAAGTTCAATACTAGTAATATAAATATGTTATTGATTGATACATATTATATTCATGTTGACTTTTTAATTATTAGTTATATTTCTAAAAATATGCCAGTGTACATAACCTATATAAACAAAGCCATTAATATAGTAAAAACATTACATTTGCATTTTATCAAGATAAGATTAGTGGCTTTATGGTTGAATTTTTAATTTAATAGCTACAAGAATCTGCCACTGAACATAGACCTTTCCAGAGTGCAGCACACTTGCTCCAAAATAAAATACTAGTCAATGAACACACAGCTTACTAAAACCTAGGACACAGAGACACATTTATTCAGTAACCTTCTTATTATGCTGCTAATGAGCTTAAATAAGTCACCTTATACATAGTCATCAAAACTTTGTGTGTTTTTTGAACAGTCATGAAGCTTTAAGATAAAAAATAAATTATTTATTTAAAAGGCTGCAATAAAAAGATTGGTACATGATCCACATTGAGCAATGTTCACTAACACCATCGGTCATTCCTGAGCTCAATAAAGTCAAGATTTATTTACCAGATGAGGAGTCTTTGAATTATTCATTACATAAAGCTCAATATTCAGAATTTGGGGGAAATAATATATATCCAGCTTCATTCTTCCTTTGATTTTACTGTGTCCCAACTACAAAGTCAAATACATAAAATAGAAGTTTGTGATAAATTATGAGAGACATTTGCATGGCAAGAACATGAAGACCCAGATGTGTTGACCAGAGTACCCACTTTTACATTTCCCAACTACCCACCCAGAGAGACTTCTCAGGGAGGTCCTGGTATGGGGACCTGGGCTATTCTCTTTTAGATTCTGACATCAGTGGCACTATTCTGGGGAAAGAAGACAACATAACAGCTTTGTCTGAGAATGAAACATCACAGGCTTCAACAAAACTTTTTCTAACATTGCCCCTGCATATGTATAACTAGTATCTAATAAAATGCAAATTACTACTGAATTCACAGAAATTTCATGTCATTATAACTTTGTTAGCCAATAGAATATTAAAACCATAACCACTTATATATGAAGGAAATTTTAAATATTTTGACATTGAAAGAGGTCCTGAGAGTTGGGGAAAAAGGACTATGGAAAGACTGTGGACCTCTGACTTGACTGTCCTCTCTCCTTCAGAGTTACCATTATGCTTGGAAGGTGGACAAGTGCTGAAGAACAGCACATGCTTATTGCAACTACTCTGCTCCAACAGTACCAACAGCACTAGTTCTTTGCAAAATTCACTGCAGTGCCAACAAGGTCACAGCAATTTCTAGAGCCTACAGTCTAAATATCTGCTGCCATGTACTTTACCAATGGAGACAACAGAAAAAATGTGCATAAAAGATTCCTTATAAAAATGAATGCGCTCGTTTAAAAATAGCTTAATCATTTTTGTTACCACTTAACGGAACCTATTAAAATGACTGTCATGAGTCTATCTAGATAGCTCCACTATAATTCATTTTTAATTAACTTGATCATTATTTTAACAATGCTAATAAACAAGCTATGCTGCAACCTTATTATAACCTTTCTTGAGTTTAACAAAATATAGAAATCTAAACATTTTTCTTTTTCTATTTTCAAGATTTCTATACTGATACTGATAAATTGCATTATTAAAATTGAGTAATTCCTATTTTCATTCATTAGTCTTTCCTTAACAACCTTCAGTATTTATATATTCCAAGAGGAGTTCAACTTCCTCTTGCCTGACCATTACCTTCATATCACAGCACCCAATAGCTGTTGCTTCAACAATACATACAGTAATATTTGCATATTTTAAGCCCAGAGGTTCAAACATTATATACTATATTTATAGATATCAGACATTTCAGATCTTTTGGATATAATAAAGATTGTTTAAAAACAGAAGTGCTCAACTCTCATACTCCAATGTACAACACAACCTAGATGTTGCCATGAACATTATGAGAGAACTGCACATACCAGAATCTTCATAGGAGCTTCACCCTGTGGGGTATATGGTGAAGACAAGAAAAGGCTGGCATAAATCATGGCAAAAGTGTCATCAATGCAAACTGACTTTCTAGAAACTTCTAACAGCAAGCCTATCCTCCTATTCTTAAAAAAAAAAAAACTATGAATTGGTCCTGGCAATTTTTCTTTTTTCCTTAATTTTTGTTAGTTTTTGGTACTAGTTTCTACAGTAGTTCATTCTTCACTTGCTGTTTGATATACAACCACAGTCACATATCACATAACAATTTATTGACCATGGATCACAAATATCATATAGGCTAGATCTGTAGTAGGCTAATTCATTCCTTGAAGTTTGTGTAAGTACACTCTATGATGTTTGCACAAGGACCAAGTCAGAATGTGTCCCTATTGTTAAAGGATGATGACCATACACACACACACACAAACACACACACACAAATACACATATAAATGTATCTGCACATATATTCTATTCTATATATGGTTCATATATATTCTAATAATGGATTTAATCTTGCATATTCTTTATTAATCAAAGTCTCCCCATCACAGATTTGCTTGTTGTGTGTCTTCCATTTATTGCATTAGCATGCCCTCTGAAGCTAGAAGTCATTGGTGTCATGATATTACCCCATAGGACTTTTTGAACTAAAATTTAAACTTGTATGTGAATTTTAAAAAACACAGTGCCTAATACATGTAGCAATTTTAAATAGGGCTCATGTTATTCATACAATTCAGCCTTAGGACATCTTTTAGGACACCTCCACCCAGAAAAAGCATCCATCTCATTCTCTTTCTAAATGCTCTCTGAGAAGTTGACCTTCATGAGTCAAGAACCAAAAGAGCACTGATGATATAAAGACTAAGGTGGGCAATGTAGTCAATATGAACATTTGTAGCAAATACTGAAAAAACAGGACTTCCAAACACAAACATCAGGAAGGCATTTTTTGAGAAGCTTGCAAATGCGGTCAAGTGTCAGTTTTATCTAATTTGAGAAAGCAAAACACTCCCTTGTCTTCCAGGTAACTTTTTAAATTAAATGTGTGTACAATCAAATAGCAAATTGAATTTCCTATTCTATCTCTATAATTCATTTACTTTCCTTTTTTATCTTTTCTCCACCACTCATCCTTGTTTTACACATCAGTCCAGAAACAACCTAGGGTTTCCTTTTACAAATAAAGGTTAGGGTTGCAGAGGATTCAGAGGAAAAGGAATGGCAGTTGTCATACACACAGACTTGTCTGATCTCTTCTTCTTGGTTCCTCTCAGTCTCCCCACCTTAATGCTGGAATGCATTCTAGGGACATTATGCCTAGGAAAATGGTTTTCCTCATAAAATCTAACCCTGTTGTCTCCTAAATGGAGGTGAGTCTCAGTACAGATGGTTATGTGCCTAAATTCTGGTGGGAGTGAGGGAAGAGGATGTATTAACTCCTAACTCAATTGTTTAATTTCAGAGGTGAGTCACTCATTTTGGGCTAGACCCCAGATTATATATGTACACAGACATACACACTAACTTTGAAGACAGAAAACAAAGACTAAAGTTGCAAAGACTTTGTTTTGTCACATTCACCAGGAGAGAGGACAAATCCCTGCTAAAAGGAAAAAACTTCAAGTGGTTATAAGAAAAAAGAGAAGCTCAAAAGTGAACAGAAAAATAGGTAGGAAGCCAGCCCAGAATAGAGCCGTGTCCTTGCAGGTTACATTGCCCCAGGTGGTTCCACATCCTGCTCTTCCCAGCTCAGAAATGGAGGAAGACAGAGTTCAACTCCTTAGTGTTCATGTAAATAGAATGATGGAATTCATTTACCCTGGCAGCACACTTACAGCAGCAGGAAATACATCCTGATAACTTTGATTGAAACGACAAATGCTTTTCTCATATAAATATTGTTCACATGGTGAATAGGTCCCAGGATACTTCTATGTAATGAAATTTACCTAGACTATGGGATGCTGTCCTTGAAATACTAAATGATGTTTTTCATTTGTTTTCTGTTTTACCTCTCTCCCCTGTGCCTTTAATTTATGCCTCTGACCAGGAATGGTACAGGGAAGACAACAAAACACCTACCAAAAGAGGAGGTTCAAAAGCCTGTGGCTCAGAATTATAGAAAAACTGGTATAAATAACAAGAGACTTGGGAAGAAATGTTTTGATTCAGAGATAATTCTCCAATGTGAAGAGCAGATGAAGGAGATCTCCTGAGAGAGGATTGAGACAAAGGAGTGATAAATAAATCAACACACAGACTTGGGTTGTCATTCCCCTGAGATCCATGAGCCTGGGCTTGGTGTACACCCACTACTCCCACCCATGAATTCCCACATAAGAACTGAAGCATAGAAAGTCCAGTTTGCATTCAAGTAGACAATGCATTCTGTGGACTCAGAGAGCTTCCCTCCATTTGAGATGGCATGACCACCTTATTTTGATCAAGTTTACCCTTACCCATCCAGCAGAAAAGCTGATAAAATGTCCAATACTTTGCCCAGTTCATATGTGACCTTCTGTTACCTTTCATGCAGAAAATCTCCTTTCAACTCTGAACTTAAAAACAGAGGCAACACTGAAGGTAAAAATGTTGCCTTGGAAAACTATAGGTACACAAGGGATAGTAGGAAATGCCCTTCTGAATATGTATACCTCATATTTTATGTACCTTTTGAGTAAAATCAGAGGTTGTGGCCAAGCTGAGATTTTTTTCTTCATTCTAAGACTTTTTCCTTCATTCTAAGACCCTGAGGTGGTGAAGAAACTGAGGCAATTGAGTTTATACGTACAATAGTGGCAGCTTACAGAATCTGGGGTCTGATTAGACAAACTAAGCATGACTAATATTTACTGAGGACTTACTCTAAGTTTTATGTTAGATTCTTGTCTATATTGTCTCACTTGGTCCTTTTACCAATAGCATGAAGTCTAGAAAAAAACATTCAAAGATGTTGGAAGGAGAATTTCACTGTCACAAAGCTTTTTCCTCTGGTCCATGATCTTCTCCAAATTCCTGTAGTCTAATTTACAAGTGGGCATCAATATCACAACCCTTCCCCAAGTTCAAATCCGGCTCTCTTGGATACCAATCACTCTATGCATTGTTTCCAGTTTCTTCAGGAACCACTTAAATACTACTCCTCATTACCAGCAACGACCTAATATGTAAGGACTTCATGAATCAACACCAATTTTTTCACACCAAAATAAAAAAGCTTATTTCATGATTTTTTAAAAATAAGCACATGAATACTAAAACTCACCTGGTGAATCTGATAAAGCACCATACAGAAAACTGAAGCAAGGCAGCTAGGACCTGGAGGGATCCTGGGTGTTACAAGTGTACTCTCAGAGAAGATGCAGTCACTGAAGAGAGGTGATTCTGAAATTTTATTCTGAAATGTCATGAAAAGCAACTCACCTCCTATACTTGTGAAACAAAGCAGATCAAAGACTCAAGTTTTAGAACCAGGAAACAGTGTCTATGTGTATAGAAAAAGTGGGCAGCATATGAGTCCAAATTCAAGTAGGTAAAGGTCCAGGAGCAGAAAGTGGCAGTTGCCTCAAAGTCCATACAAGTAGTAAGCACCCAGCAGATCTTTGCAAATTGACCTAGCAGCTAGATGCATGTTGTGTAAAGACCAAAAAGGTCAACCACTGCAGAGTATGAATCTTTGTAAGAGTGGAGATTTAGCCAGAATGGACTCCTAGCCCTGGCTATGGGGAAAATGCCCCAAGAAAGGAACATTTTGGGCTCTCACCTTTTCTCAGCAACTCCAGAAACAGGTATCTAGAGATTGAGTCCCTGGGAGAAGAGGACTGCTATAACTGAGATATTTTCTGATCATGGTAGAAAGCAGGTAGGTAGCTTCTCAGAAAGCCAATCTCTACTATTCTTTCACTCTAACTTTAATTTTTTATTTCTCTCTTCTCCTCCCTCATAATCATCACATCCTACATCACTTCTGTTCCTTTGCACCATTTGAAATTGTAAACCCTTTTGTAAACTTACTCTTATTATTATAGGCAATAACTGATCATATTATTTCTGCTTATTGTGACAATTAACACTGTAGACTGCATAGCAAGAATTATTTGTTCTAATGCTGAGTATTGTTTGCATTCGTTGTTATTACTTGTCTCCCCCTAAACAGTGATATACTGGAAAACTTCAAAGGACACTATAAGTCCACAGGGTAGAAACTCTATTGCTTCAGATCCATACTGTTATATGGGTAGACACCCTAACAACATGAAAAAGCAAAGGAACAAATCATTCCCAAACAAACCAATATACTTCAATAACAGAATCCATTGACACCACAGTGAAAGAAATGTCACAGGAGTTTAGTTAAATTAATCTCTAAGGTAAAAAGCAATGTAAGGAGTGAAATCAGAGAGATAATAAAGGAAGTGAAAGATCACTTCAATCAAGAGATATTCTGAAAAAATTCAGCAGAAATCCCTGAAATGAAGGAATCAATAAACCAAATTTAAAATTCAATGGAAAGTATCACCAACAGACCAGACTACTTGTAAGACAGAGTTTTAGCAATGAAGACAAAACATATAATCTTGAAAATAAAGTTGACCATGCAGAAAAGATGTTAAGATACCATGAACAAAACTTTCAATATCGGATAACTCAAAAAGAGCAAATTTAAGATTTATTGGGATAGATGAAGGCTTAGAGATACAAACCAAAGAAATGCACAATCTTTTCAATGAAATAATATCAGAAACATTTCCAAACCTAAAGAATAAAATGAATAATCAAATACAGGATGCTTACAGGACCCCAATTATACAAAATTACAACAGACACACACCAATGCATATTATGATAAAATGCCTAACACATAAAATGATAGAATTTTAAAGGCTTCCAGAAAAGAACTACAGGTCATATTAGAGGGAAAACAATCCAGATCTCAGGTGATTTATCAACACAGACCCTTAAAGTGAGGAGGTCTTAGAATAATATATATCAAGCTCTGAAAGAATATGGATGCCAGTCAAGAATTCTACACCCAGCAAAATTAAACTCCAGAATTGACACTGAAATGAAAACTTTCCATGATCAATAAAAGTTTAAAAGAAGCCAGTCATGGTGGCCCACAACTGTCATCTCAGCAGTTTAGTAGGCTGAGCCAGGAAGATTGGGAATTCAAAGCCAGCCTCAGCAAAAGTGAGGTGCTAAGCAACTCAGTAAGTCCCTGTCTCTATATAAAATATAAAAATACAAAATAGGGCTAGGGATGTGGCTCATGGTCAAGTGCCCCTGAGTTCAAACTCCAGTACCTGCCCCCTGCAAAAAGTCAAAAGAATCTGCAAATAGAAAGCCTGCACGACAAAACATACTCAATAAGATATTTCACGAAAAAAAAAATAAAGGTGAAAACTAGCAAAGGGGAGAACTATACTAGAATAATAGTCAATCAAAGTTGAAACTAATTCAAATTAAAAACCAGAAGTAAATCAAGATGACAGGAAATAAAAATAATTTCTCAATAAAAGTAATGAGTATAAATAGTCTAAACACATCAATCAAAAGGCACAGACTAACAGATTGGATTAGAAAAACAAGACCCAACTGTCTCCATGAGACTCACCTTATAGGAAAAGACATCCTCTGACTCAAGGTAAAAGTATGGGGAAAAAACTTACTGTTCACATGGATCTCATAAACAAGCAGAGGTTTCTATCTCATATCAGATAAAGTGGACTTCAAGCCAAAGTTAATCAGAAAAGACAAAAAAGTTCATTTCATACTGCTTAAGAGATTATGCATTCATAAGACATAACAATATGAATAAATAAACTCCAAACAATGGAGCATCTATGTTCATCAAACAAATCCTTCTCAATTTCAAGAATTAAATAGATCATAATATAATAATACTGTGTGACTTTAAAACACCTTTCTCACCACTGGATAGATCTTCAAAAAAAACTGAATTAAAAAGCTATAGAACTAAAAAATACCATTAATAATTTAGACATTAAAGACATATATAGAATATTTAATACACTCTCTTCTCAACAGCAACTAGATTCTTCTCTAAAATGGACCATATATTAGGTCACAAAGCAACTCTTAGAAATACAAAAAAAAACAGATAATACATTGCACTTTCTATCAGATTATAATGGAATAAAATTAGACATCAATGATAAAATAAAAAATAGAAGCTACTCTAACACCTGGAGACTAAATAACATGCTATTGAATGACCAATGGATAGCAGAAGAAATCAGAGATGAAATTAAAATACTTAGAGGTAAATGAGAACACTGACACAACATATCTAAATCCCTGTGACACTAAGAAGGCAGTGCTAACAGGAAAGTTCATTGCATTGAGTACATTCATTAAAAAAATAGAAAGTCACCAAATAAATTACCAAATATAACATTTCAAAGACCTAGAAAAAGAAGAACAAATTAATACCAAAAGCAGTAGAAGCCAGAAATAATTAAAATCAGAGGTGAAATCAGTGAAATTGAAACAAACAAAAAATTGACAAAACAAAAGCTTGAAACTTTGAAAAAATAAATAAAATTGATAAACCCTTAGCCAAGCTAACAAAGAGAGATAGAAAACTAAAATTACTAAAATTTGTGCTGAAAATTTGTGCCATAACAGACACTACTTAAATACAGATGATAATCAAAACTATTTTGAAAATTTAAACTGTTAAAATAGAAAATCTTGAAGATATTGACAAATTTCTAGAGACATATGACCTATACAAATTGAACCAGGATGACATAAAAATTTAAACAGATAAATTTCAAACAATAAAATTGAAGACACCATCAAAAGCCTACCAACAAAGGAAAACCCAGGACCAGAAGGATTCTCAACCTAGTTCTACAAGAACTTCAAAAAATTTATACCAGTATTTTTCAAATTATTCCATGAAATAGAAAAGGAGGGAACCCTTCCAAACTCATTCTATGAAGCTAGTATCAACCTGATTCTAAAACCAAAGGCACATCAAGGAAAGTAAATTTGAAACCAATATCCCTCATGAATATAGATGTAAAAATTCTTAATAAAACTCTGGAAAATCACATACAAAAACATGTTTAAAGGATAGTGTATCATGATCAAATGGAGTTCATCCTAGGGATTGCAAGGTTGGTTCAACATATGGAAATCAATGAACATAATTCATCACGTGGATAGACTTAATGACAAGAATCATATGATCATCTCAATAGATGCAGAAAAAGCATTTGACAAAATATAGCATCCATTCACGTTCAAAACACTAGACAAACTAGGGATAGTTGAAACATACCTCAACATTGTAAAAGCTATATATGCTAAGCCCAAAGCCAGCATCATTCTAAATGGAAAAAAATTGAAAGCATTCCCCCTAAATAATGGAACAAGACAGGGATGCCTTCTTTCACTACTTCTATTCAGCATAGCCCTGGAAACTCTAGCCAGAGCAATTAAAGAGAAGAAATAAATTAAAAGGATAAAAATAGGAAAAGAAAAACTCAAACTATTACTGTGTGCTGATGACATGAGTTTATATTTAGAAGACCACCCCCCCACCCCGAAAAGAAAAAACTCCACCAGAAAACTTCTAGAACTCAGAAATGAATTCAGCAAAGTAGCAGGATATAAAATTTAACACCCATAAATCAATTGTATTCTTACATTTTAAAGATGAATCAACTGATTCACAATATCCCATTCACAATAGCCTTAAAGAAAATAAAATATTTGGGAATCAATTTAACAAAAGAGGTGAAAGCTCCCTGCAATGAAAATTATAGAACCCTAAAGAAAGAAATTGAAGACAACCTTAGAAGATAGAAAGCTATCCTGTGTTCTTGGATAGGCAGAATTAATATTGTCAAAATGGCCATACTACCAAAAGTGCAGTACATATTCGATGCAATTTCAATTAAAATATCAATGACATTCTTCATAAAAGTAGCAAAAGCATTCATGAAATGTATTTAAAAATATATTTAAAAATGTATTTAGTGATGAATCAACTGAAAGAGGAATTAGAAAAACAATCTCAAGAGGCCTAGAATGGTAAAAACAATCCTTAGCAAGAAAAGTGAAGCAGGAGGTATCATAATATCAAACTTAAATTATACTACAGAGCTAGGGTAACAAAATGGCATGGTATTGGCACCAAAACATACATGAAAACCAATGATACAGAATATAAGACACAGAGACAATCCCACATAAACACAATTATCTCATACTAGACCACAGAACCATAAACACACATTGGAAAAAGGACAGCCTCTTCAACAAATAGTGCTGGGAAAACTGGAAATCCATACTTAAGAAAATGAAACTAAACCCCTCTCATCCTGCATAAGACTCAACTCTAAGTGGATCGAGGACTTAAACATTAGACCAGAGACCCTGCACCTAATAGAAGAAAAAGTAGGCCCAACTCTCCATTATGGCAGCTTAGGAACTAAATTTCTCAACAAGACTCTAAAAGTGCAAGAAGTAAAATCAAGAATTAATAAATAGGAAGTTATCAAACTAAATCCTTCTTCACAGCAAAGGAAACAATCAAGAATATAAAGAGAGAGCCTACAAAACGGGAGAAGATCTTTGCCACCTGCACCTGCACCTCAAAGATAGCATTAATATCTAGGACATATAAAGAACTCAAAAAAATTTAATGAATAACTCAATCAATAAATGGATAAAGGAACTGAACAGGCACTTCACAGAAGAAGAAATATGAATGGTCAACAAATAAATGAAAAAATACTCAACATCCCTAGCAATTAGAAAAATGCAAATTAAAACTATCCTGAGATTTCATGTCACTCCAATCAGAATGGCAATTATCAAGAATACAAGCAACAATAAGTGTTGACCAGAATGTCAGAAAAAAGGTATACTTGTACCTTGCTAGTGGGATTAGAAATTGGTGTATCCACTCTGGAAAGCAGTATGGAGACTTGGAATGGAACTACCATTGACCCAATTATCCCACTCCTCAGCATTTACCTAAGGAACTTAAAATCAGCATACTATAGTGATGCAGCCACATCAATGTTTTTAGCAGCTCAACACACTATAGCTATGGAACCAACCTAGGTTCCCTTCAACAGATCAATGGATAAAGAAAATGTGTATATATGTACAATGTACTATTAGTCATAAAGAAGAATGAAATTATAGCACTTTCCAGTAAATAGATGAAACTGGAGACTATTATGCTAAATGAAATAAGCCAATCCCCAAAAACCAAAGTCCAAATGTTCTCTCTGATATGTAGATGCTAACACACAATAAGGCAGTGGGTAAAAGAGGGAGGAATAGAAGTTCATTGGATAAGAGGAGGGGGAATGAAGCTAAGGGAGGGGCCATGGGAATAGAAAAGAAAGTAGAATGAATCAGACATAACTTTCCTATGTTCCTATATGAATACATGATCAGTGTAACTCCACATCATGTTCAACAACAAGTGGGAAGTTATACTCCATGTACGTATAATATGCCAAAATAAACTCTACTGGAATGTATATCTAAAAAAAAACAATTAAAAATTATTGAAAAAAATTGCATATTGCATATTTTTTTGTGGTGAATTCTAGTCTTGGTCAAAAGTATTTTTTTAATTTGGAGAAGTAGGGCTGAGAACTTACTCCAGGAAGTGATAATGTATTTAATATTCATTGTATAAAGATCAGTTTTGAAAGTAGGCAACACCTTCTGAACAGAAATTCAAAGTAAATTTTCCTTTGTATCTGGGTAATGCTGAAAAGGGTTAAAAGAAGAAAAGACTTGATTTTATTGTTGTCTTCTCTTCTTCATTGGAGAATGTTTTTCACACTATTGATGGGTTCTACATGGCCAAAGAAAGGTAGGTAATGGAAGAGGGAGATACTACTAAAGATAGGTGCAATAGTTTCCTAGCCTAAACAAGAATCTGTGGCAAAGTTTGTTCCAGCAAGTGTGATATTTTAATGCACATATATAATTTGTCCTTTTTTGAGTACTGTTTGAATTGGAAATTCTTTTTTCCTGGAGACTAAAAGGAAAGAGTAAGAATTGTCTTTGATCTCTGATGAGTCATTTATATTACTTACTACCCTATTACTTGAACGTATTCTGCAAAATTCTTTGCTCTCTCCTCCTTTCTAAGGCCACCACCATGGGCAAGCCATGCAGTAAAGGTTGGGTTTTTTTGCTTATTAGCATTTCATTTCAATTAATAACAATTTTGAGAAATCAAATCTATCTCCACTATGCTAAAGTGAATATAAAAATAGATTTTTCTTCTATGCTTGGCCTGGAGATAACGGGAACATGACACAGGATAAAGTGGAGAAATAATACACAAGACAACTTCAACTAGGAAAATGTCAGCGTCTCATTGAATCATAATCCCCTCCATCAGAGCTCCTTTTCTTGGGAACTTTTCTTTCCTTGTGTACTGGAGTGGAAGAGTGTAGTTGTTTTTGTTGTTTTTAACAAGAAAGCCAATCTATTTATATAGATTTAACTTTTGTCTCAATAAGACTACAGTAAGCTTCTTAAATTATGCATTCACACAGTTACACATGCATAATTGACTAATATTAATTTGTTGGATGACTGATGCCATGCATATGTCTATTAGAGACTGAATAGAAGAGAGGGGTATGTAATTCTTGTGACACTCCCATGAAACACATGGGACCTAAAAAGTTATTGCATCCTATATTTGACAATGTGCTCAAGAATTCTTAGTGGGGTAGGGAGGGGGAACATGGTAGGAATAGATGAACTCTAGATAGGGCAGAAGGGTGGGAGGGGAAGGGAAGGGACAGGGGTTAGCAAGGATGGCAGAATGTGATGAACATCATTATCCAAAGTACTTGTATGAGGACACGAATTGGTGTCAACATCCTTTATATACAACCAGAGATATGAAAAATTGTGCTGTATATGTGTAATAAAAATTGTAATGCAGTCCGCTGTCATTTATTTTTTTAAAAAATCAATAAAAAAATGAAAGCATAGAAATACAGGTAGAAGTAGGTCACTGACTGTTTAGCTCATGACCCTTCAAAGGGAAGAAAACAGGAGAGAAGACCCAGAGCTGTATATTCATTTTCTCTCAGGAAATTAAAAAAATTCCTTCCCTCTTTGAGAAAGAAAACATTTGGAAGAGTATAAGGTTCAGAGTTCAGGAATCCTCAGCCAAGAGGTCATATGGTAGGGAAGCCAAGGATGAGTGAACCAACAGCACAGAGTCACTCTTGAGAGCCAGGACGGAGCTTGAGTAACACTGGAGCAAGTCAGCTGCTGGAATTTGACAAAGCCAGAGCACCAAAGTTGAGTAATGAGAAGCGAGGAGAAGTCAAAAGCCAGGGGAGTAAACAGCATCACATGGCAGAATGAAGTAATTACTTTTGTGTGATCTTAACTCAGTACAAAGTTTGTAATGACTAATATGTTTTGAAAGGAAAATCTAGTCATTTTCCTATTCTCTATGATGCCCATAGTTTCCTAGAGACTAGCCCCAGGTTAGCTTTTGATAGTTGCCAAAGAATTTTTCTAGTTAATGATAGAAAATTATTTGCGTATGTCCTCATCCTCACTTCCCTTGTATTTATTCTCACTATGTCTCTGCTTTTACTCCTAACACCAACATTACTCAGTGAACCCAACCTAGGGGGGAAAACTATGCATAATATATCATTCTTTTGGCTTCCTATGTCTATGTTAGAAAAAGAATCATAATTTCTTGAAAGTCCTAAGGTTATTATTTTTTTTCCTAAAATGATGGCAGTGGAATTCTGTTATTTGTTTATGGCATGAGTGGGGATTCAAATAGCCTGAGAACTTTAAATATCATTATTTGATACAGTAGTTCCTCCTTATCTGTAGGGTTGTGTTCCAAGACCCTCAATACATGACTGAAACTGAAGATAATATTGAGCCCAAATTTACTATACTGTTTCCTATACATACCTACCTATAATAAAGTTTAATTCAAAAATTAGGCACAGTAGGAGATTAACAACCATAACTAATGATAAAATAGAACAATCATAACAAGTGCTATAATAAAATTGCCAGCATCCCCACTTTTGCATTTTGGGACCATTATTAAGTAAAACAAGTATTATCTGAACACAAGCACTATAATACCATGACAATTGATTCTGATAACTTCTAAGGACTACAGCATATGACTAACAGGTGGACAGCACATAAAGCATGGATACACTGAACAAAGGGATGATTTGTGTCCTGGGAAGGACAGAGCAAAATGGTGTGAAATTTCATCATACTACTCAGAAAGATGTGCAATTAATAACCCATTATTTCTGGAAATTTTCATTTAATATTTTCAAACTGCAGTTGACTATGAGTACTTAAAATACTGGAATGCAAAATTAGATAAAGAGAACTACTGTTATATATAGCATGTATTTGGAAATGTTTAATGTAGATAAGGACACTCTCATCTAAAACAAAATCTGTGGGAATACAAAAGGTAATACACAAGGAAGTATGGGAAGGGGTCACTGTTTATGACACATTTTTATTTAATCAAATTGCCAAATAGGACAAAAATATCAGATGAAATTTAAAAAGGAGAAATTTTGAGTAATTAATGAACCTCATAGCACACAATTTCAGTTAACATCATAAATGTTATTTTATAAAGGAGAGAGAATATTAAAAATAATGTTTCTTTTTTAGAAAAATAATATATAAAATAATGTGTCACTCCATTTTGAAATTACATTTTAATATCTACATAAATACAGAAAGGGAATACTTGCAAACACTGATTCATAGAGGTCAGAAGAAAAAGAAATGTGTTTCTTAGAATCAGTTTTCTCTGGTGGTTAGAATTCACAGACCAGAAATGGCTCGGACTGTGATGTGGCTATTTTGAACATTTGGAATTTCTGATACTAACAGTCAATCATACCTGGATTCACTGTGGTTTATATTTTCCTCCTTTTGATTTTGCTTAATAATCACTGTCTAGGAATATAAATAAATAAATATAATAAATATCTCTTTCCAAGGTGAGAAGTTAGTATGTGGAAAAGATCATCAAAAGCACTCACTCTGATCCAATCTATTTGGGGAACTCTGACATTTAGAAAGAATAGTGCTTCATTACTCACAATGAACGATCTGCCCAAGGGTGCCTCTGTTCTGTCAGCCATTCTCTAAAATTTCCATTTTTCCTGTCTACCGAGGGAAGGTCTGGGAAACCAGCATCCCTGACAAATGCTTCTTTCATCTGCCAAATCAAGGGTGGGTGCAGGAGTTCTGAACACACCTCACACCATGACTCTCAAATGGGTGTACCTTGCTCATTCTACTCTAAATGGAGCAGTCACTGGGTTAAGGAAAATCACAGAACAAAGGAGGTTGTCCAAAAATTATAAGTGAAAGTATATTTTAGGGAGTGTGTGGCATTCAGTTTTCTGTTAGGCCTATGGATTGGATACTAGTGTTGGGAGGATTCTTTCAAAGTGCAAAAATAGGAGACCCTCTCCGACCTAGTGTTCCTAGAGAACACTCACATCTGCCCTCCGCCTACTCAGGTCAGAGACATGCCCTATTCTCCACTTTCTTGGAAAGCTTGAGATCATTACCAGATTTCAAAAATCAATAGAAAGGTCCACTCCAGCAGGAAAGCTTGTATTATGTTCCTGATCACACACTGAGACCTGGTAAATGTTATTTAACATACACTATTTGCCTGAGTGTTTCTCCACCTACAGGAGATCAGAAGTGGCAAGCTAAAGGGTGGGAGCAAAAGGTAGGGAAGAAGGATAAGTGGGTTCCATTACAGAAATTTGAGAAAAGCTATTTCAGGAAGATAGTCGGGGTGTGTGGGGGGGGGGGACACAATCCAGGACCTTATTGTACAGCTGTGACTAAAAAATAAAACATATACTAATAGTATTACTACGTCAGATAGTTATTGATGTTTGTAATGTTACAGACTGGCATCAAAGGAATAAAATTTTAGTATTTTTCTTTTAGAACTCAGTAAAATTTCCTAAAAAATGAATAAAACAGGCAGTGGGGAATATATAAGTATTTGAAAAATGGTCTGATTTTAAGCAAATGAACACCGAATAAATGAGATGTCACTAACCTTGACTGGGAAATGTTCATTTGGATGCCCTAGGCAAACCCTTTCTGCACCTATTTTTTCATCCCCAAATTAAAGGTTTGGAATACACACATATCTTGGGGTTCTAAAACTTTTCAGTGGCATGATTTTATTTCTTTTTTATTTGTTCTAATTAGTTATACATGACAATTGAATGTATTTTGATGTATCATACATAAATGGAGTACAATTTCTCATTCTTCTGGTTCTACATAATGTTGAATCACACCAGCCGTGTAGTTATATGCACAGAGGGTAATATTGTCAGATTCATTCTACTACCCTTTCTACTCCCACACCCCTCTCTTCCGTTCATTACCCTATACCTAATCCAAAGTAACTCAATTCTTTCCTGCTCCCCCCTCTCTGAATTAGCATCCACATATCAGAAAAAACATTCAGCCTTTGGTTTTTCAGGATTGGCTTATTTTTCTTAGCATGATATTCTCCAACTCCATCCATTTACCGGCAAATGCCATAATTCTGTTTTTAAGGCTGAGTAATATTCCATTGTGTATATATACCACATTTTCTTTATCCATTCATCTGTTGAAGGACACCTAGTTTGGTTCCATAGTTTAGCTACTATGAGCTGAGCTGCTATAAACGTTGATGTAGCTGTGTCACCATAATATGCTGATTTTAAGTTCTCTGGGATAGCTGGATCAAATGATGGTTTCATTCCAAGTTGTCTGAGGAATCTCCATACCACTTTCTATAATGGTTGCACCAATTTGCAGTCTCACCAGCAATGTATAAGTGTACCTTTCCCCCCACATCCTTGCCAGCATCGTTGCTTGTATTCTTGATAATTGCCATAATGATTTCATTTCTGATGGCCAATTTCACCATAAAGTTATTGTTAATAAGCCATGGACATCTGAGTACTTATCTCTGTGGAGGAAATCAAAAAAGTCTTTTGAGTGAAATTTTTAGTCAGAGCCCTTTCTCTACAACCAAATATATGTAGTCTAAAAATAGCCCCCAAAGATAAAAGACAGCTTTTTATGTAAGCTAAAGTGTATTAAAGGATGAGAGAGAAGAGGTCAAATGCCATTTCAAACGACTAAGGGAAAGGTGAAGATGTTGCATGTCTGGGGTTTCTACGGTATGGTCATGACAGTGAGCTTCCCTCAGGAGGGAAGAACTGACCCCATTTGTCTAATAAAGAATCTGGAAATGGTTAGTTTTTTAGTTCTCAGCGATAATAAAATTCTGTGGCAGAACCAGCTGCCCCTGTGAGCTGTGGTACCAATTTATGACAGAAGGTTCCTCTTAAGAATGAAGGTCTAACCCCATATCGAAGGCTAAAACTTTACAGCAGCCAGGAAAAAAAAAAACTGCCCAAGGCAACTTAGAATGCTAATAGAGAACATAACAAGGTGAGAAAATTGTGACTAATTCGGTGAAATAGAAATCAATTTGATCAAGTTGATCTAAATGACAGGCATGTATTTTCTCTCAAAAGTCAGTGAAGAATTGAAACCTGTACATTAAAGGGAACTCCACTTGACAAGGGGAACTGAAACAAAGCCTAGGAATTTAAAAAATAAAGGTTTAAATGATCATATTCTCTAGAAATTAATAAGGTAGGAGGAAAATTACACAATTAAGGCAAGACAGAATCCCAGTACAGCATCAGAGAGTTGAGTAGGTACCAGGTATTAACAATGATATTTTAGATAGATTCATATGAAGACAATTGAAGTGTGAGAAGAAAATTGGATCTGAGAATCAACCATTAACATAGCTGAAAAAAGAAAGGCAGAGATAGGGAAACTGGAGTCAAGACAACTGATAGAACTTACTTTTCAAAATATTAAGATAGGTTTCTTGCTTGGGAAGCCAAGCAAGATAAAAAGATGTTATTAACAGAAATCATCCTCTTATAGGGGGATAGGAGAAAAGGGAGAGAAGCCCTCTGTCTGAATAATCCCAAGTGTTTGCAATGATTGCCTGAATGACAAAAAGTTGGTCTGGAAGGCATTATGTTTTACAGCTCTGTTCTCATCTCCTTCTGAAAACAATTTTCTCTCCATACAGCTATTAACCCATCTCCTCATTTTGGAAATAGAAATGAAACAGAGCACAGATGTGCGAAATATTAGCTCCTTCAGGAATACTGGGACTCCGAAGAATGCTGGCCAGCGTCTCCTAAAAGCAGCACACCTGGAGGAGTGTGATTTGCTTAGAAAAGCAAGATGATACTGGTGGTATTGATTGCAAACGTCTTTTCCTACTGAAACCAGGAAAACCCTGACAACGGTTGGAACATCTGGGTGATTTCTACTCCCCCTTTCTGCATTCTGGCAGTCACAGTCCCAGCCAGCTGAGGCTCTGAATTGTACACGATGGAATGGTTGTGTCACCATAAGAAACACTAATGCATTGATAGTAAACATTCCAGTTTGAGATTATGCCAGCTTTTATCATGATGGATGATAAAATGAAAACAACCGTCTAGTGAAATAGCAATATATTTGAGAGGAGGAAAAATTGCAACCTGGAGTGATTTTGACTGCAGAAATAAACATTTCAGGCATAATAAAATTTTAATATGGTAATGTTGACAGATAAAAGAATGTTGGGGAACTCAAGATAATTGAGTTATAAGAATGTCATCTGATTCGTATTTCAGAATTCCCAGGCCCTTTTCTCAGCTGTCTGCATTCACCGTCCAAAGGGCAGGCATTCAACTATCTGTCAGGGCTCATCCTGAAATAACATGGGGTAAAATGAAAACATGAGCAGAGGATTTTGTGCAGCACTCATATTTTTTAGGCAGATTAGTGAGGAAAAGGGTTTGATTATTTACATTGTCTAGAATTCTAACAATATCCCCTTGATTCTGAGGCTACATTAACTGGTTTTGAAATTTACCTCATAAGAAAGTAAATTTTTTTTTCTAAAGTGCTTTGGAACAGAGGCCCATAGACTCATTAGTTCATGAACACAGTACTTCCCATACATGTCTCCCCAGCCTGCTCTAAATCCAGCTCTGGACCTTACCCCTCAAATCTACTTGCTTCATCAAAGTACAGTCAGCACACCTCAACATCAGTCCTCTCCTGCAAACCTGCTCATGTTTTTTTATTCAAACCTGGGTGTCTTCACTGTATTCTCTGGATTGTTTTTCAAAAAAGAATCCTCTCCCTTAGGTAAATAGATGCATGAGAGGTAGTGTTTAACTGTCTCCTGGACATGCTGAAATGTAACCGCTATGGTTTAGATATTAGGTGTACCCCAAAAGCTCAGGTGTGAGACAGTGCAAGAAGGCTTAGAGGTGAAATGATTGGCTTATTAGAGCCTTAACCCAGTGAATTAATCCCTCCTGGGGATTAATTGAGTGGTAACTGAAGGCAGGCAGGTGTGACTGGAAGAGGTAGATCATTGGATGTATGCTTTTGAGGTATATATTTTATATCTGGCTAATGAAGTCTCCTTCTCCTCTCCTCCCCCACTTCCTCTCCTTCCTTCCTTCCTTTATCTCTCTCTGTCTCTCTCTCCTTCTTCTTGATAAGGTCCTGAGCTGCTTTCATTCGTCACATTCTTCTACCATGATATTCTGCCTCACCTGAGCCCCAAATAATGAAGCCAGCCTTCCATGGACTGAGATGAACTGAAACCATGAGCCCCAAATTAACCTTTCCTTCTCTAAAATTGTTCTTGTCCGGTCTTTAAGTCACAGCAGTGAAAAATCTCATTAAAACAGTAATCTACATCCCAGGGTAGACGACACAAATTTTAATCTCTAGCTGGAACTTCCACACTTCCATATATTAGTAATATAATATCAAATAGAACACTACCCAAAAGCGTGGCCTCAATAAAAATGGGCTATAGCCCAGCTTTGGTGGAGGTGGACCTCCCAGAAATTATAATTATCTTTCAAGATGATGGTAATCTCTCAAAGACATTACTTTTAATTTAATTGACTGTTAAGTAAACGTACATTATACAGCAACTAAAGAGAAAACAGAACTTGTTTTAATACGAAGTTCTCTTTTCTTCCAGTGACTGACATGTATTTAATGCATACAATAGCAGGACCATGTTGAGCATTTGACAAGATTTTGTCACATAATCCTCACTACACTATAAGGTAGGTTCCATTTTTACTCCCATTTCAAAGATGAACAAACAAGTTCAATATGATTAAGCAACTTATCCAAGGTCACAGTTATTTCAGATTCAAAATTCTCAAAGGGAAAACAGAAGAAACATAGAATGCACCCTATATCTTAACTCCCAGACTCAACCACTGTGAACACTTTAATTCATTTGAATATATCTACAAATGTACCATTATAGGATCAACTTGTCATATTATCTGCCTTTCACACAACCATGTATGTTTCACACCCTTGTCAATTACTGATATTTCATTCACCAACTGCACATTGATGTATTTCCGGTAGCCTGTTTGATGCTAAAAATTGTTAAAGCCCAAAAGAAGAGGATCCTGAATCCTAGTTCTGATCCCCCAAAACCTGTGAAGTACTTGAAAATATGTGGCTTTGATAAATATTTTGGTGTGGGACCCTAGTCAAGTCACTTAACCTTTTAAGATCTGTTCCCTCATCTGTAAAATGATATCAATTACTTATCCTTCCCAAGTACTGAAAGAATTAGGGATAATCCATGCAAAACCCCTGCCTGGGTGCTGAACATGGAGCCTGTGTCCACCAAGAAGTACCATGTACATTCCCACTAACCTCACCTTTCTAGGCCTATAGTTTTCTGGGTGCAAAAGAAGAGAATTATATTAGCTAATCACCAAGATGCGATTAGTTCATTATTGTGGATATGAGAATATATGACTTTTAGATTATGTTTAGAGGGTTTAGATATCTTTTAATTCAGTCTCACGATGGTGAAGTGAAACTTGGAAAGATTCATTTTGGTGTTTACAGGTAGAACCAGTTCCTCTAACCCTCTCCACTCATGTGCCCTCTGATACCCCACTACCTCTCAAGGTGGTGTTGAGGAATTAGCAATGAACTCTTGACCATTTCTTGGAAGTGGCCTGTTGTCTTGGTCTGTGTATGCAGGGCATTGCTGCACTAGAGGTCATATCACAGGTCATGTGGTACTTACAGCAGTTAAAGGAGCAAGATTTCAAATGAGTTATGAATGATAATACAGAGGAATGGAATCTTACCTTTAGGTAAGATTTCTGAAGGCCTTCTCTTTCATTTAGCGTGTTTCTTCCATAAGAAAGAAAAGGATGGAATTAAACCATATAATTGAGTATAACTGGAGTTATAGCCACTCTGCCAGGACTTGATTTCACCCTGGTTATCTCATCTGTGGGATTGTGTTTGGCAGGTCAAATTCATCTCTCACATGAGTCAGCAAAAAGAAAAAAAGGTAGAAAAACGGTTGATGAGAGCACAGTTCTTAGGCAAACTATGTATTTAATACCAAATGGCTTTATATGTTCCATAACTAAACACCTCACCAATCCAAGCAGTTCTAGCTTCCTCAGGAAGCCCCAAGGCAGCTGTGTGGAAACCATATACAGACGACAATAAATCTGTCACCCATAAAGGAGAAATTCTCAAGACATCTGACTTATCATAGTGCTTTGTTCCTAAATGAAGGCCAGCATATTTATATCTATAATTCTGAACTCAAGATGTGTGTACTGTTGGGCATCTTACTAAATTTTAATAAAACACTTGCACATGTGCTGATGTTTTGAATGGAAATTTTTACCTCAAATGGTTGAGTGGGCCATAGGAGAAGGTCATGGTTTTCAGACAGCTGCAAGATGGTGGAGATGAGGAAGTGAAATAAGTGGGTATGCTTATTTTTGCAAATTTGTGATCTTTCTGGAACTAAGGTTCAGGGTAAAAAAAAAAAAAAAAAAGATCAAAATACCAGTATTCCCAGATGCAGACCAGCAATCTTTATGTGTAGGGGTAGGAGCTGATGATATGAAAAACATGGGCTTTCTGGAGGCTTTGGAGGAGGCAGCAGTTGAGGAGAGTTGATCCTGATGGCACCATGCAGAATGGAGGGCAGTGTATGGACCCTGACTCACACCTGCAGTTTGTTTCCTCTGACCCTGGAAGAATGTTTCAATACAATTTAATGAAACCATGTTCCATGCCAGAGGAATGTGTTGCAATGCTGATGAAAATCTGATGGGCATTGTGCCTGAGAAAATTGTAAGAAAATGAACAACTGTTTTCCACTATGATTATCAAATCAACAAAACTCTAACTTTGGTTATCACAGAAGGACTGCACTGAACCCTGTTAGAATTGGTAATTTGAAGAACACTGCATTAAGTCAATCACCTTTCAAGATAAATGCCTCAGAATAACATCAGATTCAATTTTAAAAAATGGTTACTATAAAAGAGAGATACTAGTCTTGCCAAACAGTAGTGTCTTTTTAACATGGTGTATCATGTTTTGTCAAATCTAAATCTAATCCCTGCCTTTTTGGTTCTTTATTTTTTCTTTTTTAATTTGTTAGCAGGTTTGACTCTAGGAAAAATTGTGAATGGGCCAAATTCCTTTTTAGAGCTCTACTCTGTCATCATTTTATTTTCTGGTGCCATTTATTTATTCATATGTTTAGCATAGATTTCCTG
This sequence comes from Marmota flaviventris, assembly GCF_047511675.1. Taxonomy (NCBI): domain Eukaryota; kingdom Metazoa; phylum Chordata; class Mammalia; order Rodentia; family Sciuridae; genus Marmota; species Marmota flaviventris. The sequence continues at coordinate 68,875,247 of NC_092504.1, read as the reverse complement.
AATAGCCTTTATTTTGCACAGGGGATACACAAAGCTATTAACATTTGGTGTTTGTCCTCAAATAGATTATATTATTATCTCCTTTGAAATTACTCCTCTTCTTCAAATATACATCTTAGATATTTATTTTGCTCTCTCAGAATACCAAATTTTTCACATGAAAGCATTCTTCAAATCACAGGAGGAGATAATAATGGATGGTAATGTCACATCATCACATCACAATCTGCATGGCTACTGAGCAGCAATAGGTGCTTCACAAATATTTGTCTCATTGATGACTAGGATGTGAACTTAGGTGCAACCCATTTGATAGTTATTTAATCTCATCCAAAGGAATAAAACTATTAACATGGAATGGTAAGTGGTGAGGATAATAATTTGGGAAGGAGCAATAGCCTCTGAATCAACATGTTTTTCTCAGGTCCTTTTTACCAGCATTTGGCTCTTCTCCAGCTGCAGGAAGTCTGGATGCTGTAGCTCACAACTATCCCTCTTTTCTAGGGAATTGTCCTCAACTGAAATCTGACTGGCAAAGGGGTGTAAAAACCTAGACCCTTACCTCAAATTCTGTAGTGTTGTTCATGCTTCAGAGCCTCTGTGAAATCACATAGAGGCCACATCCTCCTAAAAGTCCATCCTCGCTGAGCTTCATCCCCTGCTCAACCTGACTTCCCATTCTCCCCTCCTCCTGCTCGACTCTTGACACATCTCATGGATCTCAATCCCCGTCTCTGCCTTTGTTTTAAAGTATGTGACCTAAGATACTCCTCATGCAGCCAGTAGCCCACAGGACATGTGTGCTCTTCTTGCTTAATAATTAATAAAAATAAAATAACAGCAGCACATAGTCTTGAGCTATATTATCAAATTGTTTAACAAATCCAAGATATTCATTATAGAAATACATACATGGTGGTAAAAATGTCAATTTTATAATAAAGGTAAAGCATTGTCTAATCATTTTAAGCATAAATAAATAAAATAAATAAATAAGAACTTGCTTACATTAGTAATATTACAAAAGTTGTTTGTGTCACCCATTCTGTGAGAAATAATAAATAAGCCTGGACTTATTGACAAATTAATTATCACAACAATAACAATGATGAAAACAAAACTTTGCTCTTTAGATAGTTTGAAATGCTTTTACTCATTTTAGATACTGAACCTGAAATATGGGTACCAACAGGTAGAGATTTTTTGTCATACTTTCTTACCTTTGTTAATTTTATAGTTTTTTAAATGTTAAGTGCATTATTTCCATTGATTTTCACAATATACTGAGGACACCGGACACCGAACGCTTAAATATTATTTTTCCACACAGTGGGATATTTAACCCTCTGAATTCTATCAATTCTAGTAGCCCATTAGAATCATTAAGGCAAGTTTTTTGTTTTTGTTTTTTTTTTTTTTAAAAAGAAGAGAGCCTAGATCCCATACAAAATGATTTAAACCCAAGTCGGGGATAGGGAGGTGCCTGGGTAATCTTGTTTAAAGCTTCTGGATGCTTCTAATGTGTCACCAGGTTGAAAAACAACAGACTAAGGAACATGGCCAAATATCTCCAGCTGCTAAATCCCACAGCCACATCTGAATCAGGCTTCCTCAGCCCCATCATGCTGTTTTCCCTTTCACCAGAAGTTCTAAATTTCAACTGGAATTCAGAAGGGAAAAATGTGATGATGCACTCTATGTTCTTCTGGAAGGCAAATGATATTAAAAAATGAATAAATAAATTATATTTATATATAACTTACCCAGGTAGCTTTGGCTTTCAGTAAGTTTTCACAAAGCAATTTCTGGATAGGCAAACCATTTAGAAATGTATAAATAAAATTTCTTCTAACATGAGTGAGTTTACAAGTGACAAACTGCTTAACAAAGGATAAACAAAGTTTAACTGTTCTCCTCAGTGTTCACAAAGACAGCAGATGGTATATTTAGTCTAAAATGTGTCCCCATCAACATACCCTATAAGAATAGCATAATATCCTCACAAGACATTGGGGCCAAGGAGAATATCTAGCAATTGACAAAGATTTTAGCTCCTTTACAGGATCACCATTTAGATACGTGATCTCAATTAATATTAATTAATATCAGCATACTAATTCATATTATATCAAACTTAGTTTATGGAGACATTTCCTTGACCACTTTGAATTCAATGGTGATAAATTCTATGTGAAAATGATGTTTTTAAAGTGAAGTGTGGAGTTCAATGTGGTCTGGCAGCCACAGCAAACGTATTTGTTGATAGAGAAAGAGGATGAGTGGGTGTTAAATTGAACTCAGGATTCACTTGGCTCAGGATTCATTCAGCATTTGGCTGAATGCAGTGCTGAGCCCCAGTCAATACTTACTAGTCCCTAGTACTTAAAAACAGGGTTGTTGTTTTTTTCTTAAAATTTTTGTTCTGTAGAATCCTTAGCAATGTGGTGAACCCTGCAGACTCTTTCTCAGATCCTTCAGGATTATAGGATTATACAGGAGGCCAATTATATTGAAAAAAATTTCTAACTCAAAGAATTTGCTATGAAAAATTATCCATAAAACATAATGATGGTGATCATTACACTTAAATCTACTGCAATTTAGAAGTTCTTAGGTTTGTGATGCTCTAAACTCAGTATTTGAACTGTGGAGGGCCTCAAAGAGGGATGGCAGCCCACTCTGTTGACTCAGATATTTTCTGTTTCCAAATTCCAGGTTTAGGCAGCAATTCCCTTACTGTGCCCAAGAACTGCAGACTTAAAACCTATCCCCAGAGTTGGGGTCATGTGCCTGATAATGCACTTAGGACTGGGTCATACTGCAATTTGCATTCCAATTAATTGATCACATTAGAGACTTGTTCACTTCTTAAGAAGCAACCTAGGCTTTGATAAATAACATTATATTTAAGACAAATCTTAACAGTTCATATTTCCTTTCCTTTGTGGATATGGATATTATTTGGTGACTTCCATCATTATAGAAGAAATCATACAACTGACTTAGGCAGGAAGACAGATTCTGATTATTGACTAGACTGCTAGGACCCCAAGATTTAGACTCTTATTTGGAATCATGTATTTATATCAAGTTATATATTTTTCCATTTTATTATGTATTTCACCCCCAAATATAATAAATTGTTTCCAACAAGTGTTAAAAATTGTGAAAAATATTTCTTGAGTCATTTAGGGAAAGTGTGGCAAAAAATATTTTTTTTAATTTTGGGGGATAAAAATATAAATTTATCTTCTAATTAAAATTTACTCACCATGTAACAGTCGTCTATTGGTTGAGAACATTTCTGCATTGTTTATTCAATCCCTCTTTCTGAAAACATTTACTGAGCCAATGCTTTTTTCCAGGCTAATTGCTTAAAAGATAAATGTCAAATCTGGGAAACATTTAAGAAAGGAACTTCTTATATTATTTGCCTGTTAGTAACTGACTATAAGTTCTCCCCATTCAATCTGAGGTTAAAATTACCAGAATAATTCTGTTATAACCTACTTTAAAGTTACATTAGATGAAAGTAACATTTTCTATAAAGGGAAGGTCATGTGGTTTGGGTATCATTTCTTGTTATAGCAATTTTGGGATCTTTATGTTAATATGAAGAAATTTGGGGCTATTGAATAAAGAACTCAACTATTTTAACCTGTGTTCCTATGAATTAAATTTACCTTCAATGATTTATTTCTACTATAATTTCCTCTGCTATAAAAGTTTCTCTTTGATGGGAGTCCTGCCTCTCAGAGAAAGTAAAAGGAATCACTGGCCAAATTTGCTGCCTATATTTTGACTGTAAGTATGTATTAGTTAGGATAAAGATGGAGCTGCTATAACAAAGAGATTCCAAATGCCACAGATTAAATAACAGAGAAGTTTAAGTCTCTTGCATGGGACAGATTATCTGGTTCAGGAATGCGGGACAGCTCCTCCTCACAAAGCTCTCTAAGAATTCAGGAGGGAGTGACAACTCTGCTATCCTTAAACACAAAGTGGCTAAGTTTGGTATATCACCAGGATCCAGAGGGAAAGGCAAGAAGAGTCAAGCGAAATGCAGTTACCCAGCTTTCTTCTGCCCATAGCCCTTTAGAAGGCACACTGTGACATGGCCATGGCAAGCTACCAGGGAAGCTGGAGAATATAAATTCTTGCTGAGCAACTGTGTATCAAGCTAAGAAGACTACATTAATAAGGAAAACAAGGAGAATAGATTTGGGGACAACTATCCATCTACTACCAACTGAATCTGCATTTCTTCTTATATATTCTGTTTTCAATTTACAGAAATATGCACAAGGAACCTTTATCAAATACAGATGGTCCCCTATTTATGATGGTTTGACTTAGCAATGGTGTGAAAGCTATATGCATTCAGAAAAAACTTTCCGAATTTTGAGTTTCTGAGTTTTGATCTTTTCCTAAGCTAGTGAGATGCAGTAAGATACTTTCTTATGATTCAGAGGAGCAGCAGCAAACCACAGGTCCCAGTCATCCTCAGGACCACAAGGGGAGACACTGACACTCTACAGTGTACTGTGTTGATAAGCTCCAAATCCTGCAAGTTAAGCATAATAAGTGCCTTTTCAACTTATGATACTTTTACCTTCAACAGTTTTATAGGGACATGACCCACCATAAATTGAGAAGTAAATATATAGTAGCTCATCCTGGCCATAGGTCAACACCTTTCTGTTTGGGGGGTTTAAGGAGAGAGGATATTGTGTGTAAATTATGTTTCAAATGTTTATATTTAAAAAAAAAAAAAAAACCTCTTCTGCTATGACAATTCATAAGCAGAATATAGGGAGAATTTTAGACTTTTATTTTAATCATGGGTTCAGAAATGTCTTCATATTTTTAAGCTTACATTTTCAAAAATTATGTAGAGTTTGGGCCCCTGGAATTATATGAATATGTATATTACATTAAGCACCACCATCTCAGAAGTGTTTTTGGCCAGATGTTTAGCTTAGGCTTGTTATACACACTAGTGTCTCTATACCTTAAGAAACAGGCACTAGACCTCCAATTTTGCAAACCAGAACACTTAGGTACAGAAAATTTAGATAACTTGGCTAAATTCCTAAGTGGTAAAGTAGGAATCTGAAACCAGATCTGTCTGATTCTGAAGCATTTTCTATTCATCCTCTCACTTAATCCCTTAACAATTCTTTAAAGCGCACAGCTGGTCTCCCCCTCATTTAATAGAGTATGAAAGTAAAGATCAAAAAGTTTAAGTGATTTACCAATGAAACACAATTAGTAGGTTATAAAGTGACAGTTGACAGTTCCTGATTCTAAAAATCCAGGATCTTCAATATAATGTGGTTGAATTAAAGTTACACTATATTTAACATCAACAAACCCAGTCTCTCAGTCTTTCTCTCTGTTTTCTAATGTGACACATGACCACTTACTTCAACCTGTCCTCCCACCAATGTTATCTGTGTTCTCACTAGAGAGAAACCCAAATTAATGGGGCCACCCAATCTTGGACTGGAACTTTACTAAGTCAAAATAAGCCTCCCTCTTTTTTTTCATAAGTAGTCTGCATTAGGTATTTCATTACAGTGACATAAAGCTGACTAAAATTAAAAAATAGTCATAGTAATAGCTTATTTATTTAACTTCAATCCAGGTATATTTTGTCTAAGATAATTCTATTATAGTATCTATAAGGAGGTACTATTCTTATCTCTATCTGACAGAGAAATGAAATGCAGATACATTAAGAAACTTGTCCATAGTTTGACTATTGGTAAGAAATAAAGTAAGGTTTTATACCCTGCAAGATAGAATCTACCGAGCCTGGAAACCACTACACTATTCCTGCCATGAGATGACATAGTCTTGCTTATTAGAAAAAGCTCTCAATAAATTAAAGTGACTCTTCTTAAAGCATTCCTTCCAACAGAGCATTAATATAACTAACCTCTTTATTCTGGTTCTTATACTATAGAAACAAATTGATTTATTTTTAGAAGTCTTCAAGATGTATTAAAGCAAAGATGTGTTAAAACAAAATCTAACTTAAATATTTATAAGTCTGTAAACCTTTAATTCTATTTTTATGCTGCAATACAGTTAAAATTAAACTTCATTTTTCTTTGTTGTTACCAAATTGTGACCCTAAGAATGGCATCTCCTATTTGTTATAAGTGAGCCTGACCTGACAATGCTGAGGCTATGAATTCTGACAGTTTTAGAAATAAATGTTAATAATTACATACAAAGTTCCCTGTATGTGATTTGCTGTAGAATATTTTCACTTTCATAATGCATAAATTTGGAGAGTTAAAAAAAAGGAACAAGAAGAAAACTGTTAAGGATTACTTTAGCTATTATGGGTCTCTTATTTTTCCAGATGAATTTCATGATTGCTTTTTCTATTTCTATGAGGAAATTCATTGGGATTTTGATTAAAATTGCATTAAATCTGTATAATGCTTTTGGAAGTATGGTCATTTTAATAATATTAATTCTGTCTATCCAATAGCAAGATAGATTTTTCTATCTTCTAAGGTCTTCTTTGACTTCTTTCTTTAGGATTCTGTAATTTTCATTATATAGATTTTTCACCTCTTTCGTTAAGTTGATTCCCAAGTATTTTTTTTGAGGCTATTATAAATGGGGTAGTTTTCTCATTTCCATTTCTGAGGATTTATCACTGATATACAGAAATGCCTTTGATTTATGGGTGTTGATTTTATATCCTGCTACTTTGCTGAATTCATTTACTAGTTCTAGAAGTTTTCTGGTGGAATTTTTAGGGTCTTCTAGGTATAGAATCATACCATCAGCAAATGGTGCAAATTTGAGTTCTTCTTTTCCTATGTGTATCCCTTTAATTTCTTTTGTCTAATTGCTCTGTCCAGAGTTTCAAGAATTATGTTAAATAGAATAGTGGTGAAAGAGGGCATCCTTGTCTTGTTCCAGTTTTTAGAGGGAATGCCTTCAATTTTTCTCCATTTAGAATGAGGTTGGCCTTGGGCTTAGCATAGATAGCCTTTATTATGTTGAGATATATTCCTTTATCCCTAGTTTTTCTAGTGTTTTGAACATAAAGGGGTGCTATATTTTTTATTTTTCTGTGTCTATTGATATGATTATATGATTCTTATAGCTATCCTTAGCAGGAAGAGTGAAGCAGGTAGCATCACTATACCAGACCTTAAACTATACTACAGAGCAATAGTAACAAAACCAGCATGATATTGGCACCAACACACACTGGTAGACCAACGGTACAGAATAGAGGACACAGAGACTAACCCACAAAATTACAATTATCTTATATTAGGCAAATTTGCCAAAAACATGCATTGGAAAAAAGATAGCCTCTTCAACAAACGGTAATGGGAAAACTGGAAATCCATATGGAACAAAATAAAATTAAACCCCTATCTCTCACCATGCACAAAACTCAACTCAAAATTGATCAAAGACTTAGGAATAAAACCAGAGAACCTGCATCTAATGGAAGAAAAAGTAGTCCCCAATCTCCATCATGCGGGATTAGGCCCCAACTTGCTTAATAAGACTCTTTTGGTGCAAAAATTAAAATCAAAAATCAATAAATAGGATGAAATCAAACTAAAAAGTCTCTTCTCAGAAAAAAAAAAAACAATCTTTGAGGTGAGTAGAGAACCTACATCTTTGGAACAAATTTTTACCCCTCACACATCAGATAGAGCACTAATTTCTAGGGTATATAAAGAACTTAAAAAGTTAAACACCAAAAAAACAAATAACCCAATCAACAAATGGGCCAAGGACTGAACAGACACTTCTCAGATGATGATGTACAAATCAACAAATCAACAAATATATGAAAAAATGTTCATCATCACTAGCAATTAGAGAAATGCAAATCAAAATTACTCTAAGATTTCATCTCACTCCTGTCAGAATGACAGATGTTATGAAGACAAATAACAATAAATGCTGGTGAGGATGTGGGGTAAAAGGTACACTCATACACTGCTGGTGGGACTGCAAATTGGTGCAGCCAATATGGAAAGCAGTATGGAGATTTCTTGGAAAATTGGGAATGGAACCACCATTTGACCCAGCTATCCCTCTCCTTGGTCTATACCCAAAAGACTTAAAAACAGCATGCTACAGTGACACAGCCACATCAATGTTTATAGAAGAACAATTCACAATAGCTAAACTGTGGAACCAACCTAGATGCCCTTCAGGTGATGAATCGATAAAAAACTGTGGCATATATACACAATGAAATATTACTCAGCAATAAAAGAGAATAAAATCATGACATTTGCAGGTAAATGAATGGAGTTAGAGAAGATAATGCTAAGTTAAGTTAGCCAATCCAAAATAACCAAATGCCAATATTTTCATTGATATGAGACAGTTGATTCATAGTGGGATAAGGTGAGGGAGCATGGGAGGAATAGATGAACTCTAGATAGGGCAGAGTTGTTGGAGGGTAAGGGAGGGGGCATGGGGTTAGAAATGATGGTGGATCGTGATGATCACTATTATCCAAAGTACATGTAAGAAGACACAAATCGGTGTGAATATACTTTATATACAACCAGAGATATGAAAAATTGTGCTCTACATGTGAAATAAGAATTGTAATGCATTCTGCTATCATATATAAGTAAAAATAAATAAATAAAAATAATAAAATAAAAAAATACTGTAACTTGAAGTGTTTTTCTTTCTCCCTCTCCTGTTGTATCAAAGACACAACTAGAAATCATCTCAGAATCAGCATATTAGTTGTCTTGTGCTTTTTAATGCTTACAGCCATTCCATCTTCTCTCAGTTGGGCAGCCCATTGCATTCTCAGTCCTTGAGTGACTAAAGCGACTGTGGGATCCTACAGGGGAGTACTGAGATGGCCTTCCAAGGTACTTGTCCTCGGAGTGGAAATGAAAGGTCCCTTTCTCTATTAGATTGCCATTGTCATCCTCTTGTAAACCTAGGCCTCCCAAATTCACATAAACAAGCCTGCTTTGAATTTTCCCCAAGTAATTTCCTTCAAAATGTTTTCCACCTTTATAGAAAGGAGAGTGGAAAGATTGGCTCAAAAAACCTCACTATACACTAACACATTTTTAGTCAATGTCACGTTGACTTGGAAAATAGTAGGAGAGAGATAATTTCTTCCGGGCATCAGAATTGTAGCAAATGTCAGCCTGAGGCAAATTTCAAACTTTTCATGTCTGGTAAGACTACACTTTGTCAGGGTCAATGCATTCACTGATTTCACCTGCATGAGAAACCTTATTAATTGATACTCTGAAGTTCAGCTTGCATATTGGTTTGAGAATAAAGAGAGGGCAGAAATAACTGAAATAACTTTGCCTTACTTTTCTTCATAGCCCTGATTACATAAGATTATGCTCAGTCATAACTTATTTGTGTTATTTCCTTTCTTACCTACGAGAAGGTAATCACCATAGGGACAAGGACTTCATTTGCTTAGCTCACTGCTACATTCCCAGGACCTATAACAACATTTGGTGCATGGTGGGGATGGACATATTATTATATGTATTATACATATATGAATATGTAATATGCAGATGATACAATATAACACTCAGGCTGAGGGAGAGAAAGTAGAAGGAGAGAGTTGCAAAAACAAAGCAGGGATAGTGAAACGAGATAGAGTCCATGAATCCTCTGGAACAACAAAAGTTGCTGTCCTCAGCAAGAGTTTGAAGGGCAATAGCTTTGGTTATATTGGCAGCATCTTCTGTACCCTTGACATTAAACATCAAGAATCTAGGACAAAATATTGTGTCCCTTGGCCTGAGGCATTGGCAGCTCCAAAAGAGCAGCAGCACTTTCAGTAAGCATCAATGCTGTATCTGCTACTTTGGGCATCATGGGTAAACAGGCATCACTATGAGCCAGAACAAGTGAGGGCAACGTGAATGGTGTTGACTCTAGACTTCCAACTTAGACTGTCCTAGATTTCTCCTAGACCTATCTGGCAGGAATTTGAGACAGTATAGTTTCTCCAGAGTATGCAAGTCAGAGCCATAGAAATACTATTTTGCTTTTTGTGTGATTATTGTTGTACCTCTATTCTTAAAACTAGACTGCTTTGCAGCAAAGCAATTATAATAATATGATATTTTAAAGGGAGAAGGATGTATTAAAGGACTAAGTTGGCAGAAATTGCTCTGGGAAAAAGAGGACCAAGTGGGACCAAAGAGTGATTGTTGGAGGAGAAAGGCATAATGCAAGAAAAGTTAGGAAGAAGAAAAATGGTAACATTCAGTAAATTGGCACCATCAAGCCACAGCTTTGAGAGTCTGGTAGAGCAGGCTCCCTAATGACCTCTTGATGCATTTAAAATAAAAAGGGCAAACAAATGCAAAATGTGGCTGTTGTCTCAGAAACACCAGGAGGCAGGAGGAGTTTCCTACCAGTGTAGAGTAAGAAAAATAGAAAATTGATAGATGAGATCAGAGAGAAACTGATGCTAGGGTTCGCAGATCACACAGGACTGGGGGTTTTCAGGTCTTTTTTAAAATTTAAATTCATTTCTTTATTTATTCTAATTAGGTATATATGACACCAGAATGCATTTTGATTTTATTTTACACAAATGGAGCACAACTTTTCATTTCTCAGATTGTACACAATGTAGCTTCACGCCATATCTGCAATCATACATGTACCTAAGGTAATGATGTCCATATCATTCCACCATCTGTCCTGCCCCTAACCCGCCTCCCCTCCCTTCCCTCCCCTTTGCCCAAAGTTCCTCCATTTTTCCCATGCCCCCCCCCCATTATGGATCAGCATCCACTTATCAGAGAGAACCATTCAGCCTTTGGTTTTTGGGATTGGCTTACTTCACTTAGCATGATATTCTCCAGCTCTATTCATTTACCTGCAAATGCCATAATTTTATTCTCCTTTAATGCTGAGTAATATTTCATTGTGTAAATATATATATATATATATATATATATATATATATATATATATATATATATATATATATATATATATCACAGTTTCTTTATCTATTCCTCTATTGAAGAGCATTTAGGTTGGTTCCACAGTTTAGCTATTGTGAATTGAGCTGCTATAACATTGATGTGGTTGTTTCACTATAGCATGTTGATTTTAAGTCTTTTGGGTACAGACTGAGGAGCTGGGTCAAATGGTGGTTTCATTTCAAGTCCTCTAAGGAATCTCCACAATGCTTTCCAGAGTGGTTGCACCAATTTGCAATCCCACCAGTAATGTGTGAGTGTACCTTTTTTCCCCACATCTTGGCCAAAACTTATTATTGCTTGTATTCTTGATAATTACCATTCTGACTGGAATGAGATGAAATCTTAGTTTTGATTTGCATTTCTCTAATTACTAGAGATGTTGAACATTTTTTCATGTATTTGTTAATTGATTGTGTATCTTCTTCTGAGAAGTGTCTGTTTAGTTCCTTAGCCCATTTATTGATTGGGTTGGTTTTCAGGTCTTAATGAGATCTAGAGATTTAATTTTGTATGAATGGGAAAGCTCTGTGGAATTTCAAGGGGGAGGAGTAACATTTTAAAAGATTCAGTAGTATTTTTAAAAAATTACTCAGACTGCCAAAGAGGAGCAAGGGAGAGAACACACAGTGCCTGTAATAATCCAGGCAAGAAATCAAGGTTTTGACTAGAGCAGTAGCAGGCAGCAGTGAGAAAGAGTTCAACTCTGGAAGTGTTGTGAAGGTGGAGAAATTTTTGCTGATAGTTTAGGTGTGGTGTGTCCAATTGTAGAAAGTATAACACCAAACGTTTTGGCCAGAGTAACTGGAAAGATGAGGCTTTCATTTACTTTGACTGAAGATATAATAGAGCAAATTTAAGCATTAAAAAAATAACATATTTTTGGCACATCACTAGACATCCAAGCAGAAATGTCAAGTAATATTTTGACATATGAGTCTGAAATTCATGAGTTGTGTAAGCTAGACTTATCTTCATACAGCTGAGGTTTAAATCCAGAGAACTGAATGAACTCACCAGGGATCCTGATGAAGAAGATGAGATATTTGACAACTAAGCTGTGAGCACAACAACTTCTAAAAGTCAGAAAGATGAGAAAGGTCTAGAGGAGTCACAGAGATGGAAGGGAGGAAGAGAAGAAAAAAAAAAAAGAGGAGGGAGGGAAAAAATATACCAAGAAGGTGACAGTAGCTCTGAGCCATGGGACTATAGGAGTTTTCACTTCTTTAAGCTTCTCTGACTTGTATTTATTGTCTTTCATTTTTCAAGTTTCCCATAGAGAAAATGTTTTGCTTTTATAACTGGAAGGAATTTTTATTATAAAATTAAAGGATATATTGGCTTTAATTTCTTTGAATGTTACAACAGATGAAAAGTGGGATTTCTCGTGGCTAGCTGGTTATTATCTTAAACATATTAAAGTAGACAATACATTCCAAAAAAGAACAGGAGTGAAGAGATTATGGTCCCAGTAGATAGGTGAGAGGCCCTTAGCTATGCTTATGAACTGATGAGGTTACAAAAATGGTAGGAAACCACACATAAAGTAACCAAAGAAAGAAAGATTATAAAATGATATCTAGCATAAAGGAAAATGGAAGGAAAATTTATCAAAAAGACCTAGATGCAGGCATAAGGGAAAATATTCACAGAATAGAAGAGGAAGAGAGAGGGAAACAACACTGATTGAGAATCTACTGTATTTCCATTTGATTCAAAGTATTTTATATGTTTTGTCTCATTGAATCTCTCCAACAAATCCATGAGGCAGAAACTATTGCTATCATTATTTATCTCATTTTATAAGTGAAAAAAAACCTGAGAAATAAAGAAACTTGCCCAGTTACACACCTGCAAATGCCAATGACGAGCAATAGAACTTCTCTGCAAGTTCAAAGAGGTGTGTATTCTCAAGTGATATCTGCTAACTTCTCAATATTTAGTATCCTCAGCATATTAAGGTCTCCATGTAGTCTGACATTATAATCAAAACCAATTTTAATTTCCAGGTAACTTCTTTGTCTTCTTAAAATATTGACTATTAAATTCTAGCAAAATGAGGATAAATTTAAAAAAAAAAAGAACTCCCAATACCTTATCCATTTCCAACTTATCCCTGGCATGAAGGAATTTTCTTTTTTTTTTTTATTTCTTTAAGCCATTCACTCTGCAGCTGATACTCAAAATGGAAAGCTGCTTCCAGTTCACTATGGAAAATTAATAGAAAACATGGTTCTTCCTGATTAAATAGTTTTTTGAAAACACTAATGTAGAAATTCTGTTCCTTATAAATACCAGAAGAACTCTCCAGATACACAAACCGAGGCTTCCATTCCTTCCATCTAAATCCATTTTCATGTTTCAGCTTGCTTTAAAAATTGGTTGAACTTCCACATTCCATTCGATTCAACAAAATTATGTAAGACTTTGTTTCACTCTTAGTTTAAAATGTTTCCCCAGAGACTCCACAAGGTTGATATGAAGGTGTTCAGTTTTGAACTGTATCTCGTGGTCAATTAAAGTTAGTGTGTTTTTATTAGCCTAGATGAAAAAGGGGTTTATGTTTATGAATTTATTTTGCAAAGGCTCAGAAATTGTGCCTTTGCATTGTGTTGCCTCAGGGCACAGATAAAACTTCATTAATTAAAATAGTATACTACTTAGGTCATAAATAAAGAGCTGGTAGTTAAACTGAGTTTTAAAAAAGTGTAGGTAGAGAAGAAAACAGTGTCTCTAGGCTGGGCTGTATTTGTCAACAGGAAAGTTAAAATTTTAAAAAACTTTTTAATTGAATTTCCCAAAGAAAAATTTTGGAAGAGGTATGAAAGTGTAGGGAGAAATGGGAGCATATTAATATAATCAGAAGTGCAAGCCATTTTCATCCTGAAACCTGTAGTCAAATTTTGGCTGTATCAAGAATAGATGCAGAGTTTCTTTGAGCTGGAAACTGCAAATCTCTGAATTGCTAAACCTTCTTGAAAATATGTGATATATAAGTCTAAGGCTTAGTGGAAAATTCTGGACTGTAGATAGAAACTTGAGAGCTATCAGCATATAGGTAATATGTGAGCTGGATGAGATCATCTACAAAGACAAGGGAGGAAAGAGCCCAGGAGGGAAGTGAAGGGAGGGCAAAGGGAAGACCCTTGGAGTTAGACAGCCAAAGAAATTATGGAAACTGAGATTCAGATGCTGTCTATTTTAAATAGACTCCAAAAATAATTATCTGGATTCCCTAAAGCAATCTATTTATGTTTAGAATGATGACATTGAGAATAACAGCATCTTTTCAAATTAATTGGCAGTTTAACTAAATGCAACTATTCTTCAAATCAGTTTGAATGCATTGATGACCATGCTGCTACTCACAGCAGGCAAAAGCCCTGGAAAGCTCAAGAAACATCTTCTGTTTGTGTTCCAAATAAACACACTAATTGCTTAATTTATCTGCCTCTTACACTGGTTCCGGAATACAGCAGAGTTAGTGTTAATTGTGTGTATTATTTCTATTTAACAAATAAGTTTGAATCCAATAAGCCCCATTTTTCACATCAGAGATCCAAACTCAGCCACTGCTCCCATCTGAGATTAATAGCTAACATTTAGTTCTGAGAATTAAAGCCCAAAGAGAAAATTAAATAAATGAATTCTTTGGTGCTAGTTACTTTTTATCATTTTGTAAATCATCACACTGAAATCTGTGTCTAAAAACCAAAGCTAAAAAACTTTAGTTTTGTTTTCCTAATGCAGTTTGGAAATTTGTTTCCCTGCCCCTTTCTTTTCTCTTTATTCTCCCAGTCATTTAATGACTCACTAGTTATTGCCAACTGTAGATTCCAAATATCTCTTGATTCACCACCTACCTTCTTTTCATCCATACTGCTGTTATTGTATTTTTTCAATACATTTTAATTGATTTATAATTCATAATCAATGAATTACTAAGATACTAAGTGTGCCTTCGATGGGTTTTGATAGATGTGAAGCCCTATGTAACATCTAAACCAGCTGAGACACAGAACATTCCCTTCATCCCTGAGTTTGCTTCACAACCCTTTCAGGTAATCTCATCCTCAGCCACTTCTTGGACAACCACTGTTCAGATATTTCCCACCATAATTAGCTTGACCTTTCTAGAACTTCCAACAAAGGGAACCGTGTGGCATTCATTTCTTTTTGTCTGATTTGTTTTCTCATCCAGCATAAAGGTTTTGAGATTCATCTAGTATTCTAGTATTCATCTAGTATTCTAGTATTAGGAATTTGTTGCTTTATACCACTAAATAGTTTTCCATTATGTGTAAATATTTTCATCCATTCTCCTGTTGATGGACACTTTGATTTTGATTTGGAGCTATAATGGAGAAAGCTGCTATGAATTTATAAGCTTTTTTTTATATACCAGAGATTAAACCCCAGGACACTTAATCACTGAGCCACATCCCCAGCTCATTTTTTTAAATTATTTTTTATTTTGTGACAGGGTCTAGCTAAGTAACTTAAGGCCTCACTAAGTTTCTGAGGCTGGCTTTGAACCTACTATCCTCCTGCCTCAGCCTCCTATGCTATAAGCATTTATGTGCAAGTCTTTTTTGTGGACGTGGGTTTTTACTTCTCTTGATAAACATCTAGCAGAGAAATTGCTTGGCCATGACCTCATTGTAAATCTTCACTATTGCTAACATGCATGAGAGAAAGTCTCCTGAATCATCCCTATTTCATTCTTCTCCTCCCACCCCAAGGTAGACAGAATAATGTCCCCCTAAAGAGTTCCATGTCCTGATTCCTAAAACCTGTGAGTGTGTCACATTACCTGATAAAAGAGATTAAATTAAGGATCTCAAGAAGGGGAAATTATCCTGGATAATTCAGATGGGCTCAAAGGAATCACAAGGGTTCACTTAAGAGGAAAGCCCAGGGTTAGAGAGAGAGAGACCTGAAGATGGCACCTGCTATCTTTGAGGGCACAGAGGGCCATGAGTCAAGGTCCCCAGGCAGACTCTAACAACTGAGCGAGGCCAGGAACCAATTTCATTACAGACCCACCAGAGGGAATATCGTTCTCATAACACTGAGTCTAGGGTTCTTGGCCTCCAGGACCACAAGATAATAAATTTGTGCTTTATTTAACTAGTTATTTGTACTAATCATTATAGTAGTAATAGGAAACTAATTCACACTCCCTAAGCCCTTCTAATTCATTCTCTCTGTCATCAGAAAGATCACTTAACTCAAAAATTGGACATTCTCATTACCTTATTTAAATGTTTGCTCCAGGATTAAATCAGAACTTTGTCATATTACATAAAGCCTCTTCTCCCATTCTTCACCTCCCTAACCACATGGCTCAGTCACCAATCTCCCTGAGCATTTTCTCCCTATTTAACATACTGTTTTTGATTCCCCAACATTCCATATTATTTCCAGAATTTGAGACTTTTTATTCAAAGATTTTTCACCTAATTATTCAGCAGGCAGATACCTGTTTATTTTTTAAAGTTTGGGATCTATCTCTGTCTACTTTACAAAGACCTCCCTAAATTTATCAATCAGGGTCCAGACCCTTTCTTTGAAGATCCATAAAACCTCTCTTTTGATATTTTAGTATTATACATTGCAATTGTTCCCTTGTAATCTTCCTCCAACTGTTCTGTGAGCTTCCTAAGGGAAAGGATCATGTCTTTTTACTGGCAGGACCACCTAGGACACAGTCAGGACCAGATTACAGTATATAGTCAACTGGAGAAATTGAATTAATTAACAAATATAATTTAATATTATTATAGTCATAATTTTAAAGTTAGTACTCCTATGTGTTTTATCATTTAAAATCTTGCCAAAAATATTACTTATATTTTTGTGCTTCTTTAACATATTTTTGTACATTTAAAAGAAATTATTAATAAAATACTAACAAAAAAAATGAATTCTCTTTTTGCAAACCAATACATTCGTGAAGTACTTTGTACCATAGGTTTAAAAAGTAAAAGTTCTCTCAAATAAAAAATAAAGCAATGTATTAGTATTTTTATATGCCTCTTATATATATACACACACACACAAACACACACACATATTTAATGTGGTGATCCTCAAGTTTTCTAAGGTTTATTCTATAATCATGGATATTGATTTAATATCTCTTTAGAATTTGTGAGTGTACAAAGGGTATTGCAGAGTCTAGTGATAATTGTGATACCATATATGATTCCTTACTGTTGAAAAAGTTGATATTGTGGAATGAAAGTTTAGGGCTAAGACTCCTTCTTGAAGTTGGGTTAAGAAGTGCCATCCCTGAGGGGTGAAAAAGTGCCATCGCTGGGAGATTGGACCCTACATTGTTTTTTCTTTGTTCTCCATAAGCATAGCACCAAAACAAGTGCCTGAAACCCAAATGTGTTGCTCTAATGAGTGAAAGAATGCTATCATATGCCTTGAAGAGAGTTCTAAGGATTTAACTGAGCTAAAATTCACAGTGGGCATAATAACTCAAAGGATGGATTTTAGGTTCTTATCAACACTAATCACAGAAATATTTCTTATTTCTTTTTTGTACTGGGGATTGGTACTTTAATACTGAAACACATTGTAAACCCTCTTTATTTTTTGTTTGAAACAGTTTCTAGCTAAGTTGCTTAGGGCCTTGCTAAGTTGCTAAGGCTGGCCTCAAATTTGCAAATCCTTCTGCCTCAGCCTCCCAAATCTGTGGGATTACAGGCATAAGTCACTCCTCTGGGAACCTCAAAAGCCTTTCTTAGCAGAATCTCCCCCTTGGTAGTCACTGCTCTGCTTCTGTCATCTGTTTTTCTCTCATTGGAAAGTCCCAATGTAGTTCATTCTTTTTAGCCACAGTGAACTGTCTCTATCTCTGTCTCTAAGTACTACTGAGATGATAACTTCCTACATCTTTTAAAATAAGGATTACTGAAATACACTGAAAGCAAGGAAAATGGATCAAGGAAAGAAGGAAACTGTGCCTATTTCTGGCAATTCCAGTCCACTGTCAGTTGAGCCAAACATTCCGAGGCTGCTTCGGTCCTTCCGGTTCTGCTTGCAGGCTTGTTTTAATATTGCCCTGCACCTAAGCAGTGAAAGGAGGCTCCAGCCATTAGTTCCAAAGTTCTCTTCCCTCCACATACAGACCAGCTCTGAGCTATGTAAGTACCCTCAACAGTTTCTCCCAGGGCGCTTCCCCTCACTCTGCTATCTGTCTCCTATTGTTGCCAGTGGCTTGTGCCCCTCCTATGACAGTCCTGACACATTTGGCTACATTCTGACTCCCTCCCAGAATGCTGAGCAACAGGAGAGAAGCTGGAAGAACAAGAGGAAACCGAACCCTGTAACTCCTCTGTCACTCACAGCAGAATCCTACTCCTGGCACATAACGACAGACTTTCAGAAAGATGGTAGGACTTCAGGACCTTAGGCTGATGGGCAGTTTAATCTCCTGACATCAAACAGCTGAGATGTCCACATTGCACATTTCATTTTGTTTTTAAAAATCCCATGCTGAATATCTTGGTTCAGGAGACTTCCTTAGACAATGACCTCCTTTTTAGACACATACAAAACAATGTAATTCTGTTAAGGCAGTAAATTGTTTCTTAAAGAGTTTTAATCTGTTGGTAATGGATGCACTTGGAAGATGCTTAACAAATAACTTATCAAAGCATATAACCAAAGGAAAAAGGCACATGGCTTATGAATTTTAATCAGCATCCAAATAAGCATCTGCTTGCAGCTGAGACTCTGCCAAGTCACCTGTTCCAGGTCATGCTTGGCATGACAAATAGGTATGGATATCTTAATAGTGGAAGATATTGGCGGCATTACTTGCTCTCCAGTCTCGATAGTAATTCCTTAACATCACAACACAGTACAGAGCTCCATATGTACCCCCTCACCCATAAGCTGCTTTACCTACAGACATTTTAATGAGTAATACAGGCTGAAGAAGCTGATGAGAGAAATTTATTAAACAAATACTGATGCCATCCAGAGTTCCGGCACTGATTGTCACCACTGGCCTGGAGCTGCTTAAGGAATCTCAGAACACACCAGAGGTACTACTCCCTGTGCTCCATGAATTTTCCCTCTAATGAGGAAATGATGGCATGTGCCTCTCTACCTTTTCCATGTATCCAGGGTTTCATGGCTACTAATAAAGTCAAACAAAATGTGTTTCCTTTTTTTGTGTTAAAAATAGTTCTTAAAATGGAGATAATGAACATTTCTAGTTCATAAAGACTTTGAGTAACAGACTCCAAAAGTTAACAGACTTGCTAAATTTAGCTATCTCTAAGCAGCCACAATGCTATCAGCTTCTCAGATCCTGACATCTTCTTCAGTCTCTGGTCCAAGTACTCATTAATCTTCTTTGGAATCTAGAAGTCAAAAGCAGACTCAGGGTCAGATCTGCCACCAAGACCTCCTGAGTATGTCTGAAGACCTGGAAAGACTTTCTATGAAGAATGTGTTCAGAGAAGAAATGATCACTCCAGCTCAGGCCCCTTCCAACCTGCTCTTATCTACCTCTTTCTAATCCTTCATCTCCCCTGATCAGTGGTTTAATTGACCAGAGGGAAAGAACCTCAGGCTGACCAATTGATATTCCACAGCCCCTCGAGTCTATAGCTGAAGGAATATCAATTGAATATTTGAATATTAATTGAATATCAATTGTCATCCAGGAATATCAATTGAAACTCTAAATGTCCTACTTCTAGCTTCCTGCAGTTAAAACAAACAAACTCACACACACACACACACACACAAAAAAAAAAAAAAAAAAAAAAAAACCTCTGCCTTCTCTATTTGATCCATCCCTCTTCTTACCTCTTCTTACAGCTTCTCACAAAGGCAACTATCTTAAAATATAAATCACATCTTTTTCTTGTTTAAAACCAATCACTTCTAAGTGAATCTAGAACAAAATCCAGATTTCCTTCACATGGCCTCTAATACAAGGCTCTCTCTCCTCACTGTTGCTCCAATTGCTTAATGCCTTCCCACTAGCTTATGTGCACAGCATGCCCTGAGCACACACATGTGTGTGCAAACACATGCAAACAAACCTCTTCATGACTGGCTTCTTCCATTTTTCATGTCTTAGCCTCTTAAAGTCACTCCTCAAAGAAAACTGTGAGAGGCAGAATAATGGCTTCCCAAAGATGTAGTGTGTGTGTGTGTGTGTGTGTGTGTGTGTATAATCTTAATGGAGCCTGTAGGCATGTTTGGTTACACAGCAAAGGGTTATTATGGCTACAGATACATTTGGGTTGCTAATCTGCTATCCTGGTTATCCTGGTGTTCCCAATCTAATCATGACAGTCCTTAAAAGTAAAAGAAAGAGATATGGCTTTGGAAGAGACCAGAGAGACAGCAGTATAACAGGACTCTGCCTCTTTAAAGACGGAGGAAAGGAACAGGGCCCAAGGAATGTGTTTGCTGGAAAGATAGAGCAAGGAAGCAGATTCTCCCTTAGAGCTTCCAGAAGGAACATAACCCTGGTGACAGCTCAGTGTTAGCTGAATGACACCCATTTTGTAATTCCTAACTGTGGATATGTAAGATAACAAGTTTGGGTTGTTTTAATGAAGCCACTAACTTTGTAGTGATTTGTTACAGCAGCAATAGGAAAATGATACACAGACCTTCCTTCTCACTATGCATAGGCCTTTTAGTAGAGCTCTGCCTATTATTTCCCACACGTACTAGACAAATCTTTATTGAGCAACTTCCAAGTATCAAATCCTGCTCTTGCTCTGTAGATAGACTCAATGACTCATGCCCTCATTTATCTTTTTTAAAATCTAGAAGCTAAAAGCAGACTCAGAGCCAGGTCCTGCCATCTGACCTGCTCTCTATTTAGTCAGAAACCTTTCCCTCATTTAGCTTTCAAGCTAATACATAAAGCTCATTTTTGGTTTCTTCATCATAGTTTTGGGTTTTTAATGTAATATTTTGCCTATGAGTTGGGGTTTTGTTTGGGGATTTTATTTCTGTTAATTTGCTTGACTTCGCCATGAGGAATTCATATCTATTTAGTTTATTAGTATGTAAATCCAATATAGTATCTGCCAAATAATTTGTTCAATAAATTTTTATAGTATTAGTAAGTAAATGACTCAGACAATGAAGGTCTCGTGATGTTTCATAGTCTCCAGAAATTCCTCTTCTATTTATTCTCTTTAGTTCCCTTTGTTCTTGCACATTTATTAATCAAAACAGCACAAATACGTGTGTGTAAAGGAACTTTGGCCCAAAAGAATCCTAGCAGTAAAGCTCTAAACAGTTTGGTACATTAATCCCCAATGGCTGTGGGATATGTTGTTTGTTTCCTTGATCGTGTTTGATCTGCCTGATCTGGTAGCTCCTGGAGGAAAGAAAGCATGTCATATTCCTTCATTGTCTCTAGGGCCCAGAATTTGCTTTGTGTCCGTATCACTCAATGTCTGATTTTGAATGGAAGAATGAAAAATGGATATATTAAATACTTCAGGTTACAAATGTTTTAAGGATTTTATATAAAAATTGTTGGTTTCTCCCACTCAGAGGATATATAACAACTTCTTGACTCAAGCAAGAATATTCAAGAAAGGAAGTGGACTTGTGCCTATTGGTGTCAGGGTTGGTGAGTGCATGGAGTGATTTCCCATTTATGTAATTTGAATCAATTAATTAAGCAATTAATTAATGTCCAGTCCTTTTCAGGGAGTCAATACCTTGCCATATGAACATGCTATATATTAAGATGGCTTCCTGGAAAAATTTCAGCATGAACTGTATATAGTTCATTTCTGGGGCAAGAGAGACTTAAATTCAAAAGAGGACTGAAGGAGAATCATGTGTGAGATGTTTGGTGAAAGGCATTAGAAAATGACAGAGATATGACTAAGATTTTTAAAATGAAAACCCACCAGGCATGGTGGCACATGCCTATAATCCCAGTGTTTGGGGAAGCAGAAGCAGGAGGATTGCAAGTCCAAAGCCAGCCTTAGCAACTTATGAGGCCCTAAGCAACTTAGCAGGACCCTGTCTTAAAATTTTCAAAAGGAATTGGAATATGGCACACTGGTTAAGGACCCCTGGTTAAGTCCCTGATACCAAAAATAAAATTAAATAAAATGAAAACCAGTAGTTTGGGCACATGAAAAATGTATTTTGTCTTTTCTAATTCTTCACATATTTACTTTTTTCTTTTAAAGACTGAAATAATATAAATAATATAAAGGATATTGACTATTTAGTAGGGCATCATTTCTCTTTATTAAACTTCCTCAGTTCATTCCTAGTCTATTTGAGAATGCTATTCCTTTAACTTCAACTTCATTCATTTTGGTTCAAAACAAAATCTTCAACTTATAATGAATACATTTTCTGTTGTCTTTTTAGGAAACATTTAACCCATCTCAAATATTCACATGGGCATACTAATTACAATAAAATTCTCATGTTTCAAATTTTCTCCAATCTCACATAGACAAGCTCTTGAATTTTCATATTACAATTGGATTGCAGTGCCTAGTTAGATTAAAGATGCAATATTTAAAAATTCTTAACCAAAGCAAATCAATGCAAAGTAAACTTAATTTTCCAAGAATCATGATTACTCTTTATTCTCTTTTTTTTAATATTTTTATTTATATATGACAGTGGAATGCATTACAATTCTTATTACACACATAGAGCACAATTTTTCATATCTCTGGTTGTATATAAAATATATTCACACCAATACATGTCTTCATACATGTACTTTGGATAACAATATACATCACATTCCACCATAATTTCTAACCCCATGCCCCCTCCTTTCCCCTCCAACCTCTCTGCCCTATCTAGAGTTTGTCTATTTCTCCCACGCTCCCCCTCTCAACCCCATTATGAATCAGCCTCCTTATATCAGAGAAAACATTTAGCATTTGGTTTTTTGGGGATTGACTAACTTAACAGCATTATCTTCTCTAACTTCATCCATTTACCTGCAATAGACACTTCTCAGAAGATGATATACAATCAATCAACAAATACATGAAAAAATGTTCAACATCTCTAGCAATTAGAGAAATACAAATCAAAACCACTCTAAAATTTTATCTCACTCCAGTCAGAATGGCAGCTATTATGAAGACAAACAACAATAAGTGTTGGCGAGGATGTGGGGAAAAAGGTACACTCATACACTGCTGCTGGGACTACAAATTGGTACAGCCAATATGGAAAGCAGTATGGAGATTTCTTGGAAAATTGGGAATGGAACTACTATTTGACAAAGCTATTCCTCTCCTCAGTCTATATCCAAGGGACCTAAAAACAGCATACTACAGGGACACAGCCACATCAATGTTTATAGCAGCACAATTCACAATTGCTAAACTGTGGAACTCTTATTCTCTTGACACCAGGTGTTACATACTGAATTTTAAAAGCATGACTTTTGTATAGCAAAGGTAGTTATACTTTTGAGTTAATGCCTTTGGAGAGATACTGAAGTCTGGAGCTATTTGTTTTCCAGGATTACTTCATTTATGCTCTTGATTTTCAACACACTTTGGGCAATAGTTTGGAGAAAAGTTTAGCTTCAGGCTTCTCTATTAAGAAAAAGCTGTCATTGCTAAATAGTGTGGCAGAGAATAGTAGTGATCTCAGGGGAAAAAGGGATTGTTACTCAGTACAAGAGGTTCTGCTAATGCTCAAATCCCTGAATATAAAGAGATATTCAACAAAGAAAGATGTGAAAGGTCCTACTAATCTAGTCTCAAATGCCTCAGGTGCTTGCTGCCTGTAGAATGAACTAACCCAAAGCCTTTTTTGTGTAAGAAATCCTTCTTTTAACTGTAAAATCACATTTCTAACAAAGTTATTGCTTTGCCAAATTAAGTTTTTCTATGAGTATGTGTATATAAAGATATTAAATGTATGTATTTAACATTTAACTTGTATAATACTATTAAATATATATTTTTAAATTTGAGTTTTCAGGATCTATGTTTTAATAGGAAGAATTAGTAAAGTCTGAAAATTGATGGAAGTTTACACAAATAGAAGAGTCAGCTCAGTTGACTAAAGCATGGCATTCACAATGCCAAGGTCATTGGCCCTACCCGCACCCATCTATTTAGTGACACTCAGAGGAAGATGTTGCTAATTAAGGAAGCCCTAGCCCTGGCATTGTAATGTCTGCTGTTGATCACAGTTGAGGCAATGTGAACATTTTAATGAGTCCCAAATCCTAAGACAAGCAATTCAAATATGTTATTGAAAATCAGTATATTTTTATAGTATCCAAAGGAAGGGAAGTTGCTTTATATTAAAAATACAAACACGCCAACCAAACTCACCAAGTAAGTCAGTAATGAAGTTAAACACAAAATTCTTAGAGAGTATGACTTTGAATCCAAATTATGACACTCATTTGCTAGATATCATTATTGGACAAGTTATTTAAAATTTTTGTGTATTATATATTATGAAGTTCACCTTCATAATACATATAAAAGTTGTTGTATGCCCTAAACATACTATCTTAATGTACTTAGCCTATAGTAGCTACTGAATTAAAGGGAGTACATTGCTAATATTATATTCCACAGGTACTTACTGCCTCACTAGGCATAGGTCTCTGCATACAGGGACCTTTCAATCACTCTTTATTTATCAGAGCCAGACAAGTCAATTCAGTTCTACTCAATATATATTGATTATGTCCTTACCCTGAAGCAAGTGCTGTGGTATATACTGAGGATACAAAGATAGATATTATCTTAAAAAAAGCAGTACCATTGTTCAGGAAGTTCAGATGGGTAAAAGATTCAGATACAGTGACAATTATTCAAATGCTAGTTGAATTAACAGACAAATGATGGTACTTGGAATACCAGTAGCTACTGTTACATCTTGCCTATCTAATGGCATTTCTACCCTTACATATTGAAACACAAGAACCACAACATATTTATATTGACATTTCTAACCTTAACTGTTAAATTAGTCAGCTAGCAAACATTAATATTTGAAAATGCAATATGAGCCAGTTGTCATTGTTGTTTCATTCATTCCAAAATGACTTCAATGACAAGTCATAAACCAAAATGCCCAAAAACCAAAGCAGGTATAGTTTACAATGAAGTCAGATAAAATTATTCAAAGAATATTGAACAGTCTTTCTTACCCTTCTGTTTTCAGCAGCAATCTAATAAAGGAGCAAGCATTGTACTCTGAATAGTAGTCCTGAAATGCACTAATTGAAGTTATTGCAATTTGCCCGGATGTAGATCTAAATTTTAATATATTATTTATGATGAACATAAACATCAGAAGTATTTTGTAAAAATCTAGAAATATAAAATAAAATGTAATCACTAAAAAGTTGGCTATTTTTATCTTTGCTCTTTTTTCCACTCTTCAGAAAGGTTGTGTATAGTTTTAGTTAGAGAGTATTTAAACCATAGATTCTTAATTTTTTAAAACTTCATAGAAATCTATATCTGATGTCAAAAAAGAACATAAGTCCAGTTTCTTTCATTAGCTAAAGACTTAGAATTAAAAAAAAACAACAACAAGTGTTCATATATAAAGATGACTTGATTGATAGATACGTATGCATGGGTAAACAGGTGGAACACAGGGACTTTTAGGGCAGAGAAAATACTGTCTATTGAACGGTAATACACTTGTCAAAAATAACCCAATTAAAACTATGGGCTTAATAATGCATGGGTATAAAATATATAATACATATGCATGGGTAAATATACATATGTATATATAATACACACATAACATAGATGTGTCTATGTATACACATACACACACACACACACACACACACACATCTACTTTTACAATCAAGATGAAATATCCTGACACAAGTTCTACTTTTTCCCAAAGTTCAGCTTTGTTCCTTCCTTCAGGCTCCATGCATAAAACTGTGTCCTTACAGAGTAATTAAGCAATTTTCTTAAATTCGTTCAATTTATGTTTCTGTCACTTGCAATCAAATGAATACTAATATAACATTACATTAATGCTTTTCCAATGAAAACAACCAAAATTAAATGAGAAAGAATAAGATTTAGTCACAGGACATAAGAAAAACTAAATTAAAAAATAACATTTAAAGCAACCAAGATATCTTTCAGTAGGTGGATAAACAAACTGGCATATATATATATATATATATATATATATATATATATATATATATATATAATAGAATATTATTCATCAATAAAAAAGTCATAAAAAGTCATGAAGGAAACAAATCCCTATTGCTAAGTGACAGAAGCTAATCTCAGAAGGCCACATACACTATGGTTCCAACTAAATAACTTTCTGGAAAAAGCAAAACTATACAGACAGATGTAAGCTCAGTGGTTGCCAGGGAACTGGAGGAAGGGAGGAATAAAGAGGTGGAACACGAGGACTTTTAGGGCAGAGAAAATACTCTCTATTAAACTGTAATACACTTGTCAAAAATGGCCCAATTAAAACAACAGGCTTAATAATGTAACAATATTGACTCATCAGTTGTAAAAAAAGACATTAATAATGTGGGAAATTGAGATTTGGGTGAGAGATTATGGGAACTCTCTACTTTTCAACCAATTTTCCTTTAAGTCTAAAACTGCTCAAAAATAATAACTTTCACCTTCAAATCTGTCTCTGCTCCTTTGGAAACAAATTTTAAAAGCCTATTTAACATATTTCCCATAACAAAAATTTTTATATTATACAGTGTCAGCCCCTTGAGGACAAGATTAGTGTCTTATAAAGTTTTGCAATTCAGTTTTAGTCTAAGACAAGAGTGTTTATGTATGGGAGGTACCCAATAAATATTTGATAAATAGCAGATGGATGAACAAATATTATCCTGTCAACAAGCTGATGTGTGACCTTCAATGATTAAAAATTGAAATAACACTCTCTCAACTAACTGCTATTTTCTCTTCATCTACAGAACATTCCACATGGCAATTATATTTCTTGTGTGACTAAAAGTAAAACTCAATTTAAGTTGGCAAATGAGCTACAATTTTTGTTGAAGAACAAAAAAGCAAGCAAACATAATGCTTCCAATTTGTGGTAACTGTTTCCTTTCAGTTTAAAATCCAGTGATCTGGGGAAAATAGTTAAATTCAGCCCCCTCCCCTTTATCCTCTTCTTCCTTATGGGAGCTTAAGTTACTAAAGAGCCTCTCTGACATCCGGGCACTGTGAAGAAGAGTTCAGTCTGGGGCACTGAGTTCACACGGGGCCACTGCCCTCACGTCCAGCCATGGCACCAGACTCTGGATCTCCTCCCTGCATCTGCACCCCAGCCTTGCCCAGGTCTGGGGTTTATAAGACAGTACCACTGTCTGTATCCTCAAGCTCTCTCTGGGTTACCAGTCCACCGTCAGCTTATCTCTGGACTTTGGTGGGGCACGTGGGGACTTCAGCTGCTTTTTGTGTGTTACCACTGGGTACTCTGACTCAGTAATGCTGTCTGCAGCTTAATTTTCCAACCCCATAAGGCCTTAAGCCCAAGATATTTGTATTCTCTCTCTGGAGTTCTCTTTTTTACAGTATTCCTGGAGTTCATCTTGCTTTTTGTTAAAATGCTATCTTCTTAATATGCTAATCCTGATCATCCTTTCTATTTTAACTCACTCCTGAGCTCTTGATGCCCCTTACTATTTTTTCCATTGGAAAAAAATTTCCCATGGCTATTATCATCTTTTAAGATATTTTCACTTTTTATTATGTAATTTGGTATGATCTGTTCCTATCCCCAGTCCCAACATAAACTTTGCAATAGCAGATTTTGTTGTTGTTGTTGTTTTGTTTTGTTTTTCTTTTGCTGCTGTATCCCAAATGCCCTCAACAGAGCTTGGAATGTACTAAGAACTTACTATGGTTTCAAGAAACATACCTCTGGTCTTTTAAATAAAACTGGCCCTTCTTAGAATGTAGAATGAGTCTGCAAAGCCTGCCATAGGCAACAATGCCCACCCATTATTCACATGCAGTCCCCATTATTACATCATTGGAGGGAGTTTTATAATTGCTTCACTATTGATTTTGAATAGAAGTTGGACGTTCTCATGCCAGAAGCAGAGTTTGGTTACCACTGATCCACTCTCTAGTTCTCTTGTTTCTTCCCAGTTCCTCAGTGTGGCCTATCTACTTTATTCTACTGCCTCCTAGTGACCACCTTCTGGTGGACAGCTACACACAACCTGCTTGACTTACTCCCTTGACCCACTATACACATGGACTACAAAGATATGCCACAGTGATCACTGCTCAGGCACAGTGACCTCCCATAAAACTCCTGCAAGTCTCTTTATATCCACTGGAGAAAACCTGCTTGAATAGCACTCTGGACCCCAATGAAGGCTTAAGCCTCCGATTCTTTTTCTCTCCCTCTTATCTCTCTTACACCTCACTGAACCTGTGTGACACAAACAGCTCCCTTTTCTCCATTGGCCTTTGTGGCCTGCCATCTTTTCTCTGGGATCTGTTAGTGATAGAAACTGCTTCTGTCATTTCCTGTGATTTGTTGTGGTGCCTCTTCTGTACTCATCTGACCAATATGTCCAAACAGAATCCTCCTCCTAGTCTGGGTACTCTTGGAGGGTGGATAATTTGATAGTAATAAACTATACATGGGTCAGACAGGAGCCATGAGGGGAGGGCATCTGCTGGTAGAAACAAGTTTCCTGTGAGAGCAACCTGATCATGGGTCCAACATAGGCCTTAGGTTCATCCATCAAAATAAAGAGGTATCTCATGAAAGACACACCAGAAATACCCATGACCACCACCCCTGGAACTCCATTAGGGCAGGGCTAGAACTTAAAGCTATTTTCCTAAGATACACCATAGAACCAAATCAGAGGAAAATGCAATCACCGTCCACCGGATCCCACTTTCCTGCTTGCCTGTTCTCTCTTTCTCCATCCCTTCCTCTCTAATCTTAGGCTTTGCTCTCACTCAAGATATGCTTTGGTCTTCCTTCATCACCGGGTGATCCCTTTTCATTCCCTCCCCAGGTTATCTTCTTTGCTTTCACCCTAAATTATGGTTCTTTAAACCATCATTTGGGATGAGGCATAACTGTTCCACCAGTCCTCACAACAGAACCTTCGCTGAGCCCAGTACTCTCAGCTCTCTGATTCAGTCAGAAGGGCTGGCAGCTGCCCCCATGGAAGTGAAGACAACTGCTTAGGGAGACAGCATAGAGTGGGATAAGTTCTGAGTGTGGAGCCCTGGTAAATACCAGTACTTAAGGTATAAGAAAAGTAGAATAAATCAGAGTGATTTAGAAATAAGAACTAGAGAAGGCAAGAATTCTTGGAAGCCATTAGGAGAGAAATGTTTCAAGAAGATGGTGGCTATAATTAACACCAAATGTTATGCACAGCCAAGTAGGTTAGATCTGAAAATCCACCACTGGTTTTAAAAAGTAGGGAACTATGCTCTATGTGGGATCAGTTTCTGTGGAATTAGGCAAGAGTGAAGCCTAGAAACCAGAGGCAAAAGGGGTGTGGATGTAGTTTCCCCAGCCCATCCGTGATTGCTTGTGAAAAAGCCCATCTGAGACCAGAAGAAGAGCTCAGCTGAACCCAGCCTAAATCACCCCACCCACAGATTCAAGAACTGAATAGATTACTTTAAGTCATTGGATTTGGGGTGGATATTTTTCTCCATGATCATGGAGAAAAATGGATGAGACAAAGTCTGGAAAGAGAAGAACCTGAGAATTTGGAATAGATAGAATGCTATTTGGGGCATGTAAAGGAGTGGATTCCAAATAAAATGGAGAAATAGGCATGACAAAATAAATTTACAGGTGAGGGGATGGAAGACGGAGGAGAGAATTCATGTCCTGAAGACTCTCACTCAGCACAGAGATATCAGAAGCTTGAAATGAATGGTAAAGCTTTCATTGATTTCCTCTTAAATAATGCTGTTGGTAAGGGACCCTGCATCTAGTCACACTTTATTTATCACCATTCTTCCATCTCCTACCCATTTCTGAATTATCTAGCAATGAATACTGCACATAATTTAATCACTACTTACTGAGTAATTTTGCCTAGCTAGTGGCATGTGATGATAATCCAATTATAATAATCCTGAAAATAAGTAATCAGGGGACTAAATCCATCTTTAGAAAACCAAAAAATTAGGGACTCTCTCCTTGTTCAACATCACGAATCAAAGATTAAGTTATATGTCACCTGACCATTATTTGAAGTTCAAGTAAGTTTCTTCAGATAAGTTTTATTGAGTCAAATACTGAAAAAATGAAACATTTTCATTTGGAAAAATGTGATGTTATGAACTGAACTGTGGACTACCCATTCACATGTACAAGCCTTAAGCCCTAGTATCTCAGGATGTGACTATTTGGAGATTGAGTCTCTAAGCAGGTAAGTAAGCTAAATGTGGTCATTAGGCTGGGCCTTGACCCACTACAATCAGTGTCCTTATAAGAAGAAGAGAAGAAGACAAAGACAACATGGACAGATGACCACGTGCAGACATAGAGAAGACAGTCATCTTTATGTGAAGCCAAGGAGATAGATTTCAGAAGAAACCTGCCAGCACCTTTATCCTGGACTTTCAGTCTGTAGGATTGTGAGTAAGTAAATTCCTATTGTATAAACCATCCAGATTGTGGTATTTTGTAATAAGACCTTGCAAACTAACATGTGAGGAAATTTTCTTTTAGAAGTAGACCCAGAAATCAAAAGTCATAACTTATGAACATGCATTAGGAGGAATATCAGCAATTCGGGTTGATGAGTAACAAAGAAAGGTATGACCTAAAGAAGACATTCGACTCGAGGACTGTCTTTCTTTCTTTCTTTCTTTCTTTCTTTCTTTCTATTAAGGAAACTTCTTTTTCTTATTAATTTTTTTTAGTTGTAGATGGAGAGCATGCCTTTATTTTATTTATTTTTATGTGGTGCCAAGGACCGAACCCAGTGCCTCACACATGCTAGGCAAGTGCTCTGCCACTGAGCTACAACCCCAGACCTATAGGACTACATTTCCAATAGAGCAATCAATACTCCAAGAGAGGATATATAAGTGTATGGCCAACAGAGTGACGTTAGGTGTGAGGAGGTTCTCTGTGAAACATTGGGAACCTCAGACAAAATCATAGTATGATGTTAAGAGTCAGGTGCGTGGAAATGCTAAATATATCCATCTGTAGGCAGAGAGAGAAGAGTCCGACCGGCTACCAGAATGAAGAGGATTTGAAAAGCTAGGGAGCATAACAGAGCTCCAAACAAGCTGACAAGTGCCGGGTAGGTAGCCCTATTTCACACACACAACTTAATCACTAGTCCAAAAGAGTTGAAAGGTGGTTGTGAGAAGATAGCCATTGGAAGTGAGGGCTGATTGATCCTGCAGAAGCACATCTAACTGTACAGCTCCACCTGCTGGCAGAGGCGATAAGTGGTTACACACTGCCCACATATGCCATGGCTGAACCTATTCTGAGTTGAACCTGCCTCAAACTATACCAAGTTGAGCAGGAAATGTTGATACGGTGGCTAAAGATTGTGATAATGCCTGCTGGAAGGGCACAAATATAGCAAGGTGGTACAGGATGAAAAATTGCATTAGACTCTTCAAATTGTCCTTTTTACATGCTAAAAAAAGGATTTTAAAAGTTATTTCAAATTTTTCATTCACAGTACTATCTAAAGCAGTAGAACCCATATTGTATTTCCAAATACATACATCAGGCATTACCTTGGGTCTAAGAATGGCATTAAAAATTATGTATTCAGGGGGGAAGAAGGAGCCATTCAAATAAGCTTTCTGGCATTTTCCATACAACTCAACAAGAAAATGCTTCCAAAAGAAACTGAGATTCCTACCTCAACAAAAGTTTGTTATTTACTGAGATAAGGCAGAGGTAACCCAAAATATTTCTTTAGATGTATCTATTATTTAAAGGACTAAAGAAATTTAAAACTTCATTGTAAACTGAATTCAGAAAAGTAAATATTATTCTCATAGATTAGCCAGAGACCTGTAATGGTAATGTTGTCTAATACATGACCCTAAAATCTCAACAGCTCCCCCAAACAGACACTTGGCCAGGATCATCTGCTGTAGGCCACAGATCAAGTTCAGGTTCAGATGTGCTCCACATGCCTCTTTTTCTAGGACCAGCGGCTTCCCAGAGTGCTCTATTTTCATCTAGATGGCAAAAGGACAAGAAACCGCACCTAACTGTGCTAACACATTTGGAACCTCAGTTCATGTAACATCTGCTAAAATTTTGTCAGCCAACTCAAGAAATACCACTAAATCTGAAGTCAACAGGGTGGGAACATACACCCCACCTATTCTACTGGGAGGTAATGCAAAGGCTATAAATGTATATAGTGCCACACAGCATGTGTGTGAAATTGGGAACAGCAATACAATCTATCAGAGGAGTTTGCCAGTAATTTTGGTTAAGGAATCTCACAAGAGTATAGGGGCTTGGTAGTAAATGTTCTGGCCTACTGCCCTGGTCTCCAAGAACTTGGGTAATACATGACTTTGACAACCATAGATCTGTACCTATTCACTGATTCTGTATTTATAATGGGGCATATAATTCATCAAAAGGAATATGTCTAAAGTCTTTTGTCTATTAGGTGATTGAACTATCATATAAAAGTGACTTCTTTGACATTTATTAAGAATTTTTATTCCATTAATAAATCATACATGTCAGCTGAACACTTAAGATATCACTAGTGAGCCAATGTAACACATACAGAAATTAAGAAAACTTAATACTTTAGATTATGATGAAATTTGCTTTAACCAGTGATGGGTAAAAAACAAAAACACAGAAGTATGGTATGGCACAAAAAATAATGCAGTCGAGATAAGGCATTGGTATGAATATGGTGCTGTGTTAAAAACCAGGCTCTGAGCTCCTTCAGCCTGAGAGCCTCCCATAGTGGAGGTCAAGAAGCATGGACCACTGGAAGTTGAATACTCCTTTGTGAAAGGACAGGACCTTGGATGCTCTGTTCCCTTTGGATCCTTTCTGACAGATATCCTTTGCCTAACTTGTTGCCTGCTTTAGAATTCAACTAATGTGAAAGCAACCTCAAACCATGCCTAAATAGTTATTTTTGTTGTTTGTCTTCACACTAAGATCAATTTTATAACCTAGTCCACTTAAAACAAGGCTACATTTATTGATAGATTAATGTCACTAGTCATCAGTGTCTCCAAATATCAGTAAAACACAAAACAAAAGTAAAAATACTAAAAACTGCCTAAGATTCTAGAAGTTAGGGAATTTGCAATTTGTACATTGGAACAATGAACATCAGTAACAGCAGGAACACAGATTTCTGCACTTCACAGGAAAGGAAATTTTTCAGTTAACTCTCTTCCTGAGATGGTATAAATGTCATCTCAATATTACCAATTGTATTTTTTTCTATGAATCTATTCCTGTCTTTATTTCTTTGTGGTTCTTGTTGTTGGATATGGAGGAGTGTTTGGCTGAGATGTTCCATACTGATGTTTTGGAACAATAAAATCCTCTCTTATTGAAACCCCCTTAAGTAATAGATTCATCCATCATCATGTGCTTTCAAACATAAATATGGAATTGAAAATGCGCATCTTCCTAATTCTTCCTGAGGATGCTGACTTAGGCACACTGTAGTTAAAATGTGAACTGAAGTGCATGGAAAGTGCCTCCTTGGAATCCCAGATTGCACTGGGATGAACAAAATTCTCAAGGTTTAATTCAGTTACAGAGTCCTCTGAGAAAAGTATAAATACAACAGGAACTTCCGAGGCAGAGGAGGCCACACCTGGCACAGAAGGGCCACTGAAGCCAATGCCCTTGGTGAACCAGGCTGTGCAGGAGAGGTAGGAAGCCTCACCTCTCACTCTGGGTTGCTGTTCCCTTGTCTTTGGCATCATTCTCTCCTCCCTCAACTTCCCAATATCCTTCCTCATGCATCTTTAATTCTCCTACCAAAATGGCCTCATGACTTTCACTTTTCCTTTAACAGCAAACATCTAACTGAGATTTGTACAGCCTTGAAGGAAAAGATAACTTGCAACACAATTGTCTTTTCTGGTCTTCTGAAATCAGTTCTTTCATTGACCAACAAAGCAGCTGTAGTGCTTGTTCACCACATCTCCTTCCCTCATTTTCCTGTTTCATCTTACATTTTCTTCCTTCCTACTGACCTGCCATGCCTTTGCCATATTCTTCTTTACTTTTAGATTCTTTCATTCTTATTTCCACTCTATCTCTGCATGTGCCTGCGAACTGGTTACTTTCATTCAAATCATCAAATATAGTTGCGTAGGGATCTTAGATGCCACCTAGCCAGAAGCATTCATCTTACAGGTGAGAAGACTGAGGTCCGGTGAGAACAT
The DNA here is from genome assembly GCF_047511675.1 of Marmota flaviventris. NCBI lineage: Eukaryota > Metazoa > Chordata > Mammalia > Rodentia > Sciuridae > Marmota > Marmota flaviventris. The sequence goes on along the minus strand of NC_092504.1, from coordinate 68,840,830 downwards.
GATTCTCCCAACATTACCTGGCTATTGTCTAGATACAGGACAAGAAAGCAGAACACAGCACAGCACGTAGTTCATTCTTTGCCCCTCAGAGACAGCCCTGTTCTATCTACGTATTGGCAACTGAAAATGATATTGCTCAGCTTTGAACATGTTGCAAGTCCAGGAGATTCTGCCAGCTCTACATCAGAGTCAAATGATATTGTAAGTTACCAAAAATTCATCCCTAGTGATGGTCGTTTCCTCACCACTCTCATGTTATTATGTCTTGCCTCAGAGACACTGTCCATTCTCTTTCCTGGGCACTAGGCCTATTCCTGCCTAGAGTGCTTTCAAATACAAGGAGGGCCATCATGGATGTAGCCACTGCAGCTATTTCCAGCTCAGCTCACCTCTTGGCACTGGGAACTCATATTTTGTAGCACTTTGAATCCTGCGGTTTTAGGAAAATAGTGCTTGCCTTTTCTGCCCTCCTGGCACCCTGATTTCAATATACACTTGAACCTCAGAAATGCCTTATCAATTATAAACAACAACAACAAAAGATCATCCTCTTTGCTGTTGGCGTTATTAATCTGATCCTGTATCGGTCCAGGAAATACATTCAAAATCTGTTTAGCCATTTCTTATACTGGCAAAGAAAAGAGGATTTATTCCTGTTTTCATCCTTTTCTAATTTAATAATTTAATAATTTGTATTTCATCTTCCAGAGTTCATCTATTAAACAAGTCATTTGTAACTTATCCTTGTCAAACAGATTAAATTTAGCTGGTCACAGACAAATCTATAAATTGCTTTCCAAATCTCCAGATTTCAGCATCCAGTACAACATGTCCTCATCCAACACAGAAACTGGATTCTTTCCATAGACGTTTTTTTTTTTATACGCAGAATTTTAAAAACTAAAATATAAACTCACAAGCCAGCTTTTGCATTTTAAATTCGACTACACACCATCTCCTTTTACAAATTAGGGGGTGTGCTTTCTAAACGGAAATCTGTAATTTAGAAATAGAATCTTTGAAAACAGTGTCAAGTTTAAAAAAAAAAAATCTAAGACAAATAGCAGGTGTTGATGGCTGACGTTGAATAGTCCTTAATTGCAAGTGTCAAGTGCAGGAGAGTAGATCAGTTTAACTCAAGCCACTCCAAGCTCAATGCAACAACAGAGATGAATTTGTGTACTACGGCCCTCCTACTTTTATTTGAAAAATATTTTGCTTTCTACACAAATAATTCTAAAAGAAAAAAGTAAAGACAGAACTAATATTTTTTTTCAAATATAGTCCTCCCAATTGGCAACTTGATCTCACTCCTATCCATTTTGTTTAGGACTTAATTCCTTTAAGTACTACAATTCATGCTAAATCAGTAAAATCTCCCTCTCCACTGGTTCCTACCTTTACAACCAATTTGAACATATCCAGATCTCCTCTTCAGCCTAAAAAAGTAAAATTATTTCCAACAACGATTTTCAATAATATTTCTTGAAAAATAGTCTATTCTTGGTGTCTCCACATCTACTCATTCTTTAACCCATTATTCATTCATTCATTCATCTATCCACTTATTAATTCAACAAATATTTATTATGGCCTATATATAAAGCATTATATTAAATTCTGTTGAAATATGTATATATATGTATATATAATATGTATATATTATACATATGTATATATAAATTATCATGTTCCATGTTTATCCTATCATATGCTTGCCACACAAAAGTGATTCCATTATAAAATTAATAATAAATAATAAATAATAAAAATTATAACTAAACCATTATAATTTTTGATATTGGTAACATATCATTTTTTCCATAGGTTTGCGTGTTTTAAGACTCTTTGACGTTATGCTTTAACCTCTATTACTGATATTTCAGACACCAGGAAAGAATATATTTTGAAAGGGACTACTGCTTTTGTCTGTCCTTACAGCTAATTGGAAGACTAGAGGAGAGGCTAAACAGTAGACAGGAAGTCAGATGGAGGTGATTGAAAGTGGGGAGATAGAATAAGATAGAACAGACAAAACCAAGGGTGCTTTGTTCCCCAGGACATATCTGGAGATACCTGTGGGAGGCCATCCTCGCACGTGATTTGAGTTACCTCCCTGGCTGGGCGAGAGGCGCTTAGGCACTTCTTGTGTCCAGAGCTTTCCCCACCCTTCTCAGGTCCGAGGGCTTGTCCGTGCAGAGGCGTGTCTGGCCACTACTCAATCGTCGCCCCTGACCTTGGGACGCTGCCCCACTTAATCTTCATTGGATGAGATTTTCCCCAGAATTTTTTGTTCCCCAATAAAAGTCCACTCCCTGGTGTGTTCACTCTCTCTCGCTAGCCTCTTCAGTAAACCTCGCTACCATAACAGGTGGCTGGAGGCTGGAGCTAGGAGGAGCCGTCCTGGAGCTGGTTTAAAGGTAATTAAGAGTCTTGTTTCTTCAATTCAAAACTCCCTAGAGATTTCTCACTTTTCGAACCTTCATTCATGAAGCTGGTGCTGGTCGCGGGCTAAAGATGTCTGGAGACATTTTTGATTGTGACACAGGGTGGGTGGCATCTAGTTGGTAGTGGGCAAGAATGATGCTGAACATCCTGCAATGCACAGAACAGCCCCAACAACAAGGACTTATGCAGCCCCCCAAATGTCAATGCTGTTGAGACTGAGGAACCCTGGGTTAGAAAAATTAATAGGTAATGTTTTTAATTTTCCTTACATACAATGCAGGGATGATCAGATAACAACTTGTACATGATTAGTTGGGCCAGCATAAGTGTATAAGGAGCCAAGTCCTGATAACATTCTGTCAGTGTTCTTATAACAGTAAAATTCTCTCCACAGAAAGGAGGTGACATTAGAACTGTAGAGGTGAGAAGAGAGCAGCAATGTTTTTGAGATGGCAATGGTGTGCCTGTTCCTCAGATACTTGAGCCTGAATTCAGGTTTATAATTACAAGACTTTGCAAATTGATCAAGTCACTAAAATATCATTCACTTAGTTTCCTCATTTATGAAAATAACCTGACAAGGTAGTTAGGAATAGAGAAGATAACAAGCAAGAACTTACCTAGCCTGTTTTTCATCTTTTAAATATAATGTTCTTGAATTTCTGGTTAATGCAATAAAATATAAAACAAAAAAATACTGATTTTTTTTTACTTATGAGAAAATCACAATTTTGGTTACATTCAAATATTGAGAAATCATAAGTAATGATGTTAATGCAAGTGTAGGAGAAAAAAATGAAATATCAGATACTTTCATTTCACATACAAATAAACTCTTTTTTTCTCCCAGTTATCATCCAGGCCTGAGGCATAACTATGAGCCATATTATAACTGTGGTGAATAGAGATGCTAATGTATTTTTTTCCTTCATCTTATGAGGGAAGTGGGGAGGAAAGGAAGTGATCATTTTTAAAACATTGGTTTGAATAATGTTAAAACTTTTAAATTGTTTTCCAATTAAAAATCAAGCTATATATTAGCTTATTAATCCAATAAAATTAAATTATAATGGAAAAAAAGAACTTGTCTAGCACATACCAACATATACTTAGGGAGCTCTTCCTCCTTGTCTAAAGTCCTCATCGCTTTTAATGTATTAACTCACTCAGTCTTAATCAAAAGTGGGGTAGGTAGTAGTTTCATCTCCCTTTTTGCAGAGAAGCAAGGTTAGGCACAGAGATGTTAATCAGTTTGTTCAACTTTGAACAACTGGTACAAAGTGAAGGTAGCCTGGCTCCAGAGTCCAACTGATAAGTCACTGACTCACCAGTTGCCTCAGACACTGATGGTGAGGAAGCAGGGGTGTCTCAGTCAGTTTTATGGTCACTGTAAACAAAAGACCTGACAAGAACAATGTAGAAGACGGGAAGCTTATTTGGGTCTCGCAGCTTCAAAGATCTCAGTCAGTTACCAATGGACTCCATAGAATGTGGGCTGGAGGTGAAGCAGAACATCAAGGCAGAAGGACCTGACAGAGGAAAGCAGTTCAGGACTTGGCAACGAGGAAGTACAGGGCGAGAGAGAGCTCAACTCACCAGGACAAAACACATACCATAAGCACATGCTTCTAGAGACCTCCCTCCTCCATCCACACCCTACTTGCCTGCAGTTTCCACCCTGTTAGTCCACACCAGTGGATTAAACCATGGATTAGGTTACTTCTCTCAGAACCTAATAATTTCACCTCTGAAGGTTCCTGCATTATCTCACACTTGATCTTTTTGGGGCCACCTCATCTAAACCGTAACAAGGGGGCAGGCTAGTCAGGCAGCAAATCATTCTTAAGTGTCTGTTAGGTACTAGTCACTAGAGATGGAGTGATGAATGTGTCTTAGTCTATTTATGCAGCTGCAACAAAATACTTCAGACCAAGTAATTGAAAGAACAGAAATTTATTTCCTCACATGTTCCAGAAGCTGAGGAATCAATGACCAAGGGTAGGTTCAGTTGTCTGATGAGGGTTATTCTTGGCTTCCAAGATGTTGCTTCATTAATGCATCTTCTGGAGAATACTCCATGCTCACAGGGCAGAAGACTGAGGGCAAACTGTTCCAACTCTACATAGAACCTCTTTTATAAGAGCCTTACTCCCACTTATGAGGAAAGGAGTCATGATAACCTAATTGTCTTTTAAAAACCACACCTCTTAATAGCATCCCTTATTCAAACCATAGTTATGAGCCCAACAGACACAGAGTCTGCCTACTTCCTCAGCCAGTATGCACAAAAGAAACGCTTAAAAAAAGGTGTGAATTTCATGCTTATCCTTAAGTATGGAATGTTTGAACTGTAGCAAGACTTGGGATTTTACATTTTTAATATGTACACCAAGTACCTCATACTAATGGTCTGATGACAAAAGAACTAGTCAACCATTGGTTTTTTAATGTATCTTGGGGTCAAAATGTGCCTTCAGGAGTTCATTACAACTCAATACTACCCACTAGCAAAGCAATTCAAAATACGTGCTACTTGCCAGACAGTTGATTCCTGGAAGGAAGAAAGAGAGTCAGAGTAGCACTTTAACCAAGAGAAGTTACCTGATGGACACTGATGCTCCAGTACAAAAAGAAGTCTTCTGTTACTCGTGTAAGAAGCATCTCCCAGTTCATTTCTCTGGAGGCCACACAGGGCCCTGATTCATTGTCAAGAGGTCCCACCAAGAACCAAAGAAATCCGACTCTAACGGGGAACAAGAAATCCTAAGTTCTAGTTCTCAGTAGTAGCTCCCAATTTTGTTTTTCATATGATGGAGCTTCTGCCTATTCTATTTGCATGCTTACTAAGAGGTTTTACATGTGTCATTTTCTAGACAATAGAATCTTAATGTCCATTCATATTCAAAATTACTAAATAATTACAGTTATAATCTTGATGCTGCCCAACATATATATTATTTAACAGAAACATTAAAAAACTGCCTTAGGCCACTGGATTATACATGGGTGCTGAAAAGAGAACACAGAGGAATCAGAATTCTTGGACTCAAGGCCTACCTAGCCATAGTGATTGTGAAATTCACTTACTTACTAGGACTATGTCATTCCTCTATAGAATGAAATGCTGATCAAAGTGATATAGAACAGTACTTTACAACCTCTGGTCATAATCATGTATGGAATATAGAATTAATCTAGTGAGTCAAGAAGAAAATGGAGAATGTGTTTCCCTTGTATGACTGTAAATATTATTAGTTTTGTATGTATGTCTGCAAAGTTCTTGTTTCAAACATGTTTTGCAGGACTCTTGAGGCTACTGAACCAGGATATAAAACAAATTTCTTAGTCAACAAAATTGAAAAACCACTAATTTAGAAGATTCCCTTCCATTTCTAACATTCTCTAATTCTGTGATTTTACCTCATCTTTTATTGACCTTGGGAATTGCCACATGATGCCAACTAATCCAAGTTTGTTTCTGCTTTGCTACAGCTTCAAACACCAGATGTGTCCATTATCAGCATATTCTGAAGAATATTTACTTATATTTATGAAGGTCACTGCCCAATCTCCTGTGGCCTCTTCTCTTGTGAGCAGATGCTGGTATTTTCCACTGACCAGTGAAGTTGAGGTAAAATTGGACATTAGAGCTACAGCTATAATCTCTAAAATGATAGAAAAGACTTTTTTTAGAAAGAGGCCAAAAAATGCCTCATGCCAACCGCTCCAATTGAATGAGATACATAGACAAGCCCACCTGAGACATGATCTCAGAAAACTGATGGGTATATAATGAAACCATGATGTTTGGAGGAGCCAGAATGGAGAACACAATAAAATTAGTATAAACTAATACCCTAGAGAAACAATAAGCAGAAGTTTCCCAGGCTGTTTTTCTTCATGTCCCTGACATCCACTCTGAGAATTCTGTTGTACCCACTGTTTTAGTCAGCTTTTTTGCGGCTGTGTCTTAAAGACCCAACTAGCACAATTGTGGAGGAGGAAATATTTATTTGGGGGCTCACAGTTTCAGAACTCAATCCACACTCAGCAGACTCCATTCCTCCGGGGTTTGAGGTGAGACAGAATATAGTTTCAGAAGAATATGGCAGAGGAAAACAGCTCAGGAGGATTAGGAAGCAGAGAGAGAGTTCACTTACCTAATACAAAATATATACTCCAAAGCCATGGACACAATGCCCCACCTCCTCCAGCCACACCCCACCTGCCTTCAGTTACCATTCAATTAATACCATCAGGTGATTAATTCACTGATTAGGTCAAGGCTCTTGTAACCCAATCCTTTCTTCTCTGAACCTTCTTGCATTGTCTCACATGTGAGCTTTTGGGGGACACCTCACATTTAAACCATAACACCCGCTTTAATTTCAGAAAAAATAAGTTATGCACATTATTTTCTAACTTAAGATTAATAATATACTCTTTGAGTGACAATGATATTTGCTGTATGGTGTGTAGGAGGGTGCCCATCCCTTCCATTCTATCTTCACTGAGAAGTGGATCCAAATAATGTGAAGAAATCTGGCACTTACACAGGTCCACCCAGAGCTTCTAACAGTCAACAAGTGTATATACTCAATATCACATCCAAAGGCCATCTGGATGAAAAGTATTGTTATGACTAGAAATTTTGAGTTATGTGAAATCTTTGCAAAATACCCTCCATATTTAATTGATTTATACAGGTGCTGAGGAGCAGCTTAGATATGGCTCTACACAATCATCCATCCCTTGGTATCCATAGGTATTGATTCTAGAATCCCCATGGATACCAAAATCTGCAGATGCTCAAAGCCCCTTACATAAAGTAGTATAGTATTTTTATACACACTACTCACATCCTCCCATATACATTAAAACATTTCTAAATTCCTTATAATACTTAATACAATATAAATGCTATATAAATTGCTGTTATGCTGTGTTGTTTAGAAACTAGTGACAAAAAATGTCTGTACATGTTCAACACAGGCACAATTTTTTCATATATTTCTGGTCCATGCTTGGTTGACTCCATGGCTGCAGAAATCATGGATTAGGAGGGCTGACTATGTAAGAATATCTAGCAAATTAAGGATACCAGCAAAAAAGAAACTGACAGTGAGTTTCAAGTAGAGTAAGCAGGAGCTTGAGAGAGAATCTCAAGGGAAGGATATGGCAAATTTGAGAAGAATTTGCATAAATTTGAGTGTCAAAATGAGATGTGGCTCCAGATACACAGCTAACAATTCCCAGCTCTCTCTGCTTAGACTCTGGGTTGGCTTATATATACTTTAAAGAGGAAAGGGACATTTTTTTTGCTAACTAAAGGAGCTTAACACCTTGGGGTCTAATTTATCTTGCTATGGAATCCCTATAACTGATCATATTCTAGAGGAGAGATGTCAATCCCATGCCCACTTTGGAAGAACAAGGAGGGATGAAACCCCTGGTGACCTAAGCCATCAGCTTGGCTGCCCACTTTGGCAGCAAACCCTGTTTGGCAGAAGGGAGTGTTGTAGCCCTGCCTAGCAGCCACATCAGTGGAAATGCTCCTCTGGTTAGATGGCACCTGTGACTGCAGATCCCTCGACTTGGTAGTAAAAACAGAAGCAGTCATGTCTTCAATCCTAAATCAGTGGATTGTGTGTGTCTGCATGTAGAGACTATCCACGGTAGGTCTTCAGCAGCAGCAACCAAAAAAAAAAAAAAAATGAAAACGCTAATTTGGGATGCATGGAAAATATTCTTGAAGGATCTCAGATGTATTTGGGGAAGAACTTTGCAGTCCCACAGCAAATTGTTAGGGAATGAAATTTTGCTTCAACTGTTATCAAGACATTGTTACAAACCAGTGAAATCTCTAGATAATTATATTGCATACAAAGGGAGTAACTTCACTTGAAGCAATCCCAAACCGAAATCACTAGAGCTGTTTTTGATAAAAAGAGCATTAAGCATTCATGGTATGTCTTTGCCAACAGAGTAATTGCCAAAAAATAAAATAACCCTTATTCACAGGAACAAATGATTAAGAATAATAACAGTAGGGTGGCCTATCAGGTGGGTAATATTTGTCCATCCACACTACACAGGTTTACAAGAAGTGCAGAAATTCACCAGCTAGACTTTAAATGCTCACTAAAACTTCCTGGTCTAGCTGACTTGAATTCTAGACTAAAAAACTTCATAGTATTTTATAAGACTAAAAAATTTTATAGTATTTTATAGTGATTTCAGTAAGAATTGGAATTTTTCTCTATACTGTGGAAATAATCATCACAATCAGCTTTTCTAGGAGCTTTTAAAAAAAGTTTAAGAAAAATTAGCATTGATTAATTGTGAAACACATTTACCTTATGAACCTCAAAATCAATTTACTTTCCCAGTTCTTATAAAATATCAGTTCCAGACTTAGTTCTTCATTTTATGAGTATATTGAATCCAGCGCTGCCTTGGACTCTTTAGACATTGCACTAAGCAGTGCTGTGGGTAAAGAAATGATGGTGGAATGTGATGGACATCATTATTTAAAGTACATGTATGAAGATATGAATTAGTGTGAATATACTTTGTATAAAACCAAAGATATGAAAATTATGCTCTATATGTGTAATAAGAATTGTAATGCATTCTGCTGTCATATATAAATAAAAAAAATAACACACACACACACACACACACACACACACAAATACTGCTGAATTCTTTGAGACTTCAAAATACAGCCAAGAAAGTAAATTATACAAACTAAAACAAGTTAAAATTACAATTTCCAGGATCTTTCTTTTCTCTTTCTATGAAAGATCAATATAATCTCATAAATACTTTAACACACTTGTTAGCATTCTTGAAACAATTTATATATTCAATAATATAAAAAAGATAAATTGATAATCATTAAAAAAACAGTGTTTATGGTAAAAAACAAATACCTTTTAGACAAATACTTAAACATTTGCTGATTTTTGTAGTTCAGATTCAATAATGGGCCCATGATCTTGTTGAAGACCACATATCTTAATAATAAAGATGATAAACATTTTTAATGGAAAAAAGACAGAAAAAGGGAGTGAGAATTTAGGTAATATTACCAAAATAAGCCCAAATAAGGTTGCTGCCTTTTAGGTAACTCAGAACTGGTAAATAACTTTGCTTATGTATATAGTTGTAGGCAAGGTATTATAAATCACAATCAGCTGTTGAATTTAAAAAATAAAGTAACCTTTCCCCAAATAATTAGTTTGCATCTCAAGAAATCACAAACCAATGGAACTTCTGAATTAGAGAATTTTTTAACTTGCCTACTCTGAATATTCAATTAAAAATAAAAATTCCTATGTATTGAATCCCACTATAATGGAGAATTTACTGGCTACAAGGACACAGTTGCAGACTGACTCCTAGTTGCATCCTTCCTTCTTATTGTCTGTGTTCATTGAAATGGCCATTGGTAATAAAACGACCACTTGTAGATACCTTTCTACCCTCACTTCACTATTCTACCTGACTGAAGTTGAGAAGTATCACCCATTATTTCAGCCACATCTGATTTATGACCACATATTGTCATGAAGTCCATATGTTATCATTTCTTTTCTTCCAATAGCACTGGTAGAGACACGCCTTACAACCAGAGACAGGCTAGTTTCTCCCCATGTCATCTTTAATATTCGACTTTTAATAGAATTTTAGGCATAAACAGTTTTATTGCAAATGAAGACTAAGTATTACCATAATATTGAAAGTATTGACTGATTTTTAGATTTGGACAGGGGACTGAAGTCTGAAGTGATACTGGGAGACAACTGATGCATTTCTGGAGTCACAAACAGATGAGCTAGAATAGCCCCAGTGCATCTAACCTTGGGACATGGGGCTACAGTCAGAAGCTAGGAACCCAGAAACTCTGGTTTAGAACTTTCTGCTTTGGTAGAAAAACAAACACATTTCAGGATGGCTGAGGGTCAGACAGAAGAACAGAAAGCTAGATCAAAGCACAGTCTGGATGGAAGCCAAAATAAAAGCTTTGCTTTAACCAAAGTTTCATGTAAGGAGAAAAAACTCCTCCAACTGTAAACCACTTGAATATAAGGGCTATGCCCGGCCAGGCATGTGCATGTGTGTGTTCGCACGCGCACACACACATACACACACACACTACACACACACACATTCATACATCATTCAATTAATGTCTGACTGAATGCATGGTTCCTTGAAAATCCAGACCTCAAATCCTACTCTTATCACACTTGATTGTTTTTCAATTTTACTCTTAATTTTACAGTTTTAAATTGAGATATAATTTACATCTGGATCTTAAGGATTCAGTGCAATACTTGGCAAATGTATACACTGTATGCCCAGGACCAGCTTTATGGGTATGTGACCTGGGTAGCTGCACAGAGTCCTGCATTTAGAAGGGGTCTGCACTTGGTTTAATGCTTTGATATTGCCATTTTAAAAGTCTTAATAACTTCTGAACAAGAAAATAATCCTTTCATTTTGCACTGGGTCCTACAATTTATGAAGCAAATCCTAGGTGTAACACACACCTCTATCTAGAAACGCAACATGTTACTCACCCAGAAGGCTTCTTCATGCCCTTCCTCACAGATTACTTTCACCCATTCTAGAACTTGTAAATAAACAGTATGTTCTCACTTTCTTTTTAAGGGTACTTTTATATGCAAGATCCAGCAGCAAAATTGGTCTAGAAATACAGTTTATATAATAGTTCTATGACTAAGTTGTTGGTAATATCTTGTCATAATCTCTGATCTTCCTGGAATATAATAGGAGTTTAATCACTTTTCATGACTAAGTAAATGGTAAATAAATAAGTAAATGATCTTCAGTGTTTTCCTGGACTCTAAAACCCTGCACCTTCTCTGTCATCCTAGTTACTCAGAAGGCTCAGTAAGGATCACATGTTCACGACCATCCTCAGAAACTTAGCCAGAACTTGTCTTAAAATAAAATAAAAGGCCTTAAATGTAGCTCAGTGATAGAGCACTTGCCTTGGATATGTGAGCACCTGAAATCAATCCCTAATACACCAAACAAAGATCCCTGCATCTTCAAGATCAATAATTTGATCTAGTATTCCTTTTCTCAGAAACCTGGGCAATTCTGAAACATTCCTCTTTTAAGGCTATAGAATTTTGAGAACAAATCAGAACACACACACACACAGAGACACATAACTTGTATATTCCTATATTAAATTACCATAAAGAAGTACAAGTGTGACACCTTTGAAATTTTTGCAATTGTATTTTTAAAAGAATATCATTACATTTATTTCAACAGGGGCCTATAATATTATCACCTATATGAAATCAAGCTAGCCACATTTGCTTAATTTAAGAGGTACTTTATTTGCCTATTAATTCTAGAGTAGAGAAAAATAATAATAATAATTATTATTATTATTAAATAGATAACTTCAACATTGAATATTTATGAAGTATTTATTACCAAACCATGCATCGAAAGTTTACATGCAGGTGTGAGGCCAAGACAGGGGACTCAGCTTCTTAGTTTAATGATTAGAATAATGACTGCAACTTCACTAGGTTTATTGGAATGCTGCATATAAAATCCTTAGCACAGTGCCTGGCATTAAATAAGGGCTCAAAAAATAATTAGCTCCCATTAGGTTGTAATTTAACCAAAACAGCAACACCCTCTTTAAAAGACAAAGAAACCACATTTTGCAGAGATGGATGAACTTGAAGGGTGGGGACAGCCATGTGACGGAGCTAAGATTAACTTAAATCCTTCTGATTCTAGATTCTTGTGTTTAAAATACTACTTTTCTAGAATGACAAAATATGTACTTTATAGTACAAACATAATCCATAGTTACACACTAAACAACGGCAAATCGTTCTTTTCCAAAATATTTGCCTATGGCATCAAGTTTTCTCATTGTATTCTCATTTACTTTGCAAGTCCAGTCAGGTGACTTTCTGCGCTTTTCAGCAGGCAGTGAACAAAACGTAGCTTCATTTTCTGACCTTTTTGCTGAGCAGTACTTCTATGAAACACAACTTGAAACTCTCATGTAGCTACTTGCATGCACAAAATTAGGCCACAGCTTTATTTAATTCAGAGTCTGCCAGAACCTCTCCCTTATGAGTTGTGTTACATAGTAAGGGTCAACAACATCACACTGTATACATCAAAATGTTTCTATTCTTAGAGTCCAGGTGAGATCTCTATGCTTGTCTTCTTAAATTTCATGCACATTTAACAGGTTATTTTCCTTTGTTTAGGAAATTTCAATGTGACAATTCAGGGTGATATGCTGAATATCTTCTCTTTGCCCCTTATAGCCACTCCCTACCATTACCCACCCTGGCATGCTGACCTGCAGGAATTGTTTTGGGAGCTACCTTGTCCTCTAGCCCTCAGTGATACTGTCACTGCCATAGAGTTGAGGCAAGAGTAAGACAAAAGGGAAGGAGGAGAGTTAGGTCAGGCACTTATTTCCTTCTCTCCTTCCTTCTGGGTCACCTTATGTTGACTTCATCTTTCTCCCGGAGGCTACCTCTCTGTATACAGTTATATCTCTCTGTCTTTCTGTCTTTGTCTATGTCTTTCTGTCTCTATCTGTCTCTCTATGTCCCTCTCCTTCTCCCTCTCCCTCTCCTTCTCCTTCTCCCTCTCCCTCTCCCTCTCCCTCTCTGACACAGGTAACTCCATGATACACCTGTGTCTGCTCTGGAGTGACAGACTACAGCAGCATTATTTCCCAGAGGATAGTCCTGAGAATATTCCAATTTTCAAGTAAGAAAATATCAGTGTCAAATTAGTTTCACAGACCAAGTTAAGCAGAATTAAATATTTCTTACTTTCACATCTCACGCATTTGGGGGATGTACGTGTTCACTGATAACCTCCAAGAGGAGGAAGTAGTAAGCAGCATTTCCTAAATTTTATCTTACCTCCAGAACAGCTGCTGAGACAGAATCGAGGTAGGGCTTTACCAGAGTGAGGAAGGTGGCGGATGTGGAGGGCTTAGAGGGGAGTAAAATCTGCAGGTAAACACAGGCTCCCACCCTTCACTGGCTGGAATGTTTCAAGCAGGACACTGGGAAGGTGTCAGGGAAGGCTGAGCTAAGCTTGCCAACACAATAATGATCTCTGGGTGTTTGGTTCATCTAATTGGTATTTCTTCAGGCTCTTGCCTACTGGGGATATCTGTTACTGGCTGTCACTTCTCATTACAGTCTCTCACGACTGTTCATTACATTTTTTCTCTCTCTTCTGACCACACGGCATTTGCAATGAGACCAGCCAGTTGTCTTTCTGAAATGAACTAGTATACAGATACTTCAAAATATTCTTTCATCAACTTTTTCACTATTTACTCTGTTATTTTTCCAGGACTTCTGGGCTTTAGTGCCAAAGTCCAGAATTGAGTTTTATGTAATCATAAGCCAATGAGACAGTGCTTTTCCTTTTAACAATTAAATGATCTCAAATCTGTTTTGAGCTATTTTTATTGTTCTGGATTAATAGCCTTATTTTCATGTTCATTGTTGTTTTAGAAAGTTAATAGTGCCAGACATCTGAAAGACAGATCACCACTCAACTATACTTGCTATTTTTATTTTGCTCATTCTGTTAGACTCAGTTCAGTTTTTTAATTATATACAGTTCTCTTTCAAAATATGTTGACACTCTAATTAGTTTTGAATAGCATTAAATGCTCTCACTGTGCAATTTTTTTCCTTTCTTAGACTAATATATCCATTCACAAAGGACATATGACTTTATAGCTTAAAACCCTGACATAGTAATGACAACCTGACTCTTTGTCTTGTGCCCCTGAATTCTTACAGAGAGTCTTAATCTCAAAAACCTGATTCAATCTAGGTCTGCATATAGAACCAGTCTTTTTTAATATTTATTTTTTAGTTTTAGGTGGATACAATATCTTTATTTTTTTTTTTATTTTTATGTGGGGCAGAGGACAGAACCCAGTGCCTCACATGTGTTAGGCAAGCACTCTACCACTTGAGCCACAACCCCAACCCAGGACCAGTCTTATACTAAAACTGTGTGAGATTTTATACCAACTCTGACCTCCAGTTTTAATTTTCCTCTTGCCTTTCCCCCCCTAAAAGACTGTCTGCCTCTGCCTCTGACCGCAATGATTAAGCCTCTGTCTTTCAAAGAGGTAAAAAGTAGATCGCCATGTTAAAGGGATGTCTTATAGTGTGGTGATAAGGGCAAACAAAGGCTTCAGTGTCCAGCTGTCTAGGTTTACGTCTCTGCTCCCTTATTGCTCAGTTCTTGTATTATAGTTTTCTCATTTCTCTGATGGAGCTAGTAACAGTGTGTACCTCATAGGTTTGCATCACACTTAAAATGACACATAAAAATAAAAAATTAATTTTTATTGTTATCTTAGATCCTTTGAGACTAGGTATTATGGTTTAGATATGCGTTAGTCCCCCAAAAGCCCATGTGTGAGACCATGCAAGAAGGGTAAGAGATAAAATTATTGAGTTATGAGAACTTTAACCCAATCAGTGAATTAATCCCCTGATAGGAATTAATTGGTGACTAAAAGCTGGTAGGGTGTCATTGAAGGAGGTGGGTCCTTGGGGGCAAGCCTTTGGGGTATATATTTTGCCCTGGTTTAGTGGTGCTCTCTCTCTACTCCCTGGTATAATGATCTGAGTCACTTTCCTCCACCACATGCTTCCACCATGATGCTCTGCCTTACATCCAGCTCCAAGGAATGGAGTCAGCCCTCTATGAACTGAGACCTTTGAAACTCTGAGCCCCCAAATAAACTTCTCCTCCTCCTCTAATTGTTCTTGTCAGGTCTTTTGATCACAGCCACAAAAAAAGCTGACTAAAAACTAGGGTGGTTCTTCTTTCTCTAGCTGTATCAGTTAAAGCCCCGGTTCAATATGAGACAGAATACACCTCAAAAATATCGAGGGACTTGAAAGATTCAAGAAGTTTCTAGAGATGCAAGGAGGGTTGAAAATCACTAAGGACATTTGAGGCACTGAACACCAACAATGGCTGCAATCATCACTCTAGTCTTGAATAACAAATTCAATGAGACCTGGAGCCATGGAGGAGGGGATAATTGGCAGGAGAGCCTTGTTGGCAAGAGCTGGAGCTGCTATTTTAGCAGTGGAGAGTTGCTATTAGAAGCATGGCCCAAGCAAAATATGGAAAAGAAATTTCCTATCTTTCTGTCCCCTCAATCTTTCAAACCTGTTGGCAATGGCATTCCTAGGAGCAGACCATTCAGAGAATATAGAGAGGCCAAAGGGATGGAAAATGATTCTAGGTGCCAGGCTAAGCAGAAAATAATCCAAAAGCCAGTCTTTTAGGGGCTTTTTCTCTAATGTAGCTCCTTAGATTATAGTTTCAGTTGCTGCTCTTATGGCTGCTCAGCTGCTACTCTGAACTCAGTCCATTGTTCTGGAACTGAATCCTAAGGTCTCCAGATCCTGACCATCTGGGCCAGCTTCACCTGAGTCAGCCCTTACTCTTTGACCCTCAAACCATGGTTCTAAGGGAAAATTTTTTTCTGTAGGTTGTTTTCACATGACTGTTATTTTTGACAGCCTTACTAACCAGTTTCTGTACTAATGATCAGTCAGCTTTAAAGCTGATCCAAATTGACCATTAAGTAACACTGACCATAAAAATAACACATTGGACATTTTTCTCTGTGTAATTTTGGTCATAAGTGCAAGGTGATAGGATGGCAGGAATATTGGACAAGGAATAAAAAACATAGAGACTAAGAAATGGAAAATAAACTTTTGAGAGATAATTTGTCACAAGTCACTTGCATTTCTGCATGTTTTAAAATCAAAGGCACTGGTTGCTCTTTGTTCCAGACTATATTTTAAAGAACATTTGCATAGCTTTAGAAGATATGGATAGTGTTTTCTCCAAAGTAGAAGGTAGCTTTGCTTACTGACTATTATAAAATGTTCCTTTCCCTGAGTTCAGGATTTCTGGAGACCTGTGTGTTACTGAATCCACTGTGTGTTATGTCATAAAGGCCCCCTTCACATCACCTTGTGGGAATTGGAGCTCAGGGAATGGTACAGAAATTTTGATTATCTGATTACAGGTATTGCCTGTGATAGATGAAATAATAAAATGAGTAATAAGCTGCGATTTGTCTTTAACCCAGGAGACTTCTGTCTTTTACCAACACTCTAAACTGAATGTTTATGTTCTCTCAAAATGCACATGTTGAAACCCTCATTCTCAATGTGATATCTAGTGATGGAGTTTTTGGGAGATAATTTTTAAGATGAGTTCATGGTAGAAAGGCAAAGAGATGGTGAGAAAAAGAAATGGACGTCATAAGCCTCATGCTTTTTATAATCAACATTAATTCACTCCGGATAGAGCCTGAAAGCTCATGTGTGAAACAATGCAAGAAAGCTTAGATGTAAAAGGATGTAAGGTATCCATCTATAAATCAGGAAGAGACTCCCCACTAGGAACCAAACCAGCTGGCACCTTGATCTTGGACTTCCAACTTCTAGAACTGTGAAAAATAAACTTCTGCTGTTTTTAGTTATTTGGTCCATAGTATTTTTGTTACAGTATCCTGAACTGACTAAGACACAGTATCAGTGAGACTGCAGCAGGCTAACTTGTTAGGTTGCAAGTAAGGAAAAATATTAAATTCTTACTTCTGCTTAATTTAAATATAAACTCCTTTAGATAATGGCTGGTACAGAAGCCACGAAAGTGGGAAGCACTATATTGCAAGAGATTCTGTTGGTTCTTTCTAAGGTTTTACCAGTTCCACTCTGACAATTTCAAATTTTTAAAAATATAAAATATTTGTACTTAAATTGTATAATTAGGAGATTATTTCACCATTAGAGATTTTTAAAATTAGGTTTACACATTGTAGCATTTCCAATTGTTGTGGTTTAGATGAGGTGTACCCAAAAAGCTCATGTGTGAGACAATGCAAGAAAGCTTAGATGTAAAAGGATTGGGTTATGAGAATCTTATTGGTGCATTAATCCTCTAACAGGGATAAACTGAATGGTAACTGTAGGCAGGTAGGGCAGGGGTGTACCTTGAGGATATATATTTTGTCCATGATATGGGAAGCATCTTCCCTTCTCTGCTTCCTGATGTTATGTTCTGAGCTGCTTTACTCCAAAATGCTTTTCTGCCATGGTGTTCTGCCTCACCTGGAGCCCAGAGAAATGGAACTATCTATGGACTGGGTCTGAAACTGTAAAAAATTGATACTGAGAATGAGGTCATTCCTGTGACTAACTGACCATGTGATTCAGAAGCTTTTTGATTTTTTTGGAATTTGTGGAAGGGATTTTTTAAAGTGTAGAGATGAAAGCTGGAAAAGTTTTAGCTTGTTGTAAGTAGAGCTTATTGAGTGAATCTGGTGGGAGGTCAGAAGACCAGAATGTTCATAGGGCTATGAACAGTAATGACTGGGCTCATGAGATTTCAGAGGAGAAGGAGAACACTATTGGAAATTGGACTAAATAGCATTCATGTTATGTACCCGCTAAGAAGTTGTCTATATTTTCCATGTCCTGAGACTTTCTGTGAGGCTGAATTTAAAGGGGATGTACATCTTAAACTGGTGAAGAAAATTCCTACGCAGCATAACATTCAGGTAGAAGATGGATATTGCTGGCAGCTTTTAGCCAAGTTCATTGTGATAATCAGCAGCAGAAAGCAAAACAGAAAGATTTTAAAAACTTGCAGCATGCTCAGGAAAGTGTAAAACTGGGGTAAGGAAGTTGTGGTTAAAGACCTTATAGTCACTAAAGAAATGCTAAATACTTTACCCAGAGACAATAGAAAAGATGTCTTGAGGGCATCTCAGGAATTGGCAAGACCACACCTATCTCAGGCTCAAGGGTAGAAAAGTAAAACTTCTTTTGAGAAGAGAACAGGAGAGCAACATGCTCAGCCACCCAGGTACTCAGAGGCTGCTGCAGCCGTGGGTCCTAGAGTCTTGGCTATTGCTTAAGATGGTAACAGACCTTGTGGTGCTGGTTCTGCAGTAATAAAGAATTCTTGAGTAAGAGAGTCACAGAGGCTTCCTCCAAGATTTCAAAGGAAGACCTTGGAGGCCTGTCAAACATAATAGCTTTGGAGTCCCTGCAGGCAGTCTCTGAAAGGGCAATGCATGGAGATGTGAGAAGGAAGACAAAGCTGCATGTAGACCTCCAAGGTTAAGGAGTAGCAGTGCCATAGAATGTCTGCTAAGGAAATATACAAGAACTGAGCAGAAACAAGCCAACAGAGAGACCAGGTAAGTTGCAACCAGAAAAGCCACAGGGCAGAGTGACGCAAGACACTTAGAAAGAACATCAAGATGCCATGTGCCCCAAATGCTGCATATGACACTATAAAACTTGTTTGACCAGTTGGATTTAAATCTTGCCTTGATTTCATCCTTGCTTTCTATGTCCAAATTTCTTCATTTTGGAATGGAAATATTTACTCTGTGCCTTTATATATTGGATATATTTAACCTGATTTTGATTTTTATAGGGGCTTATGCTGAGAGTTGGCCTTTAGTCTTAGAGGATATTTTGGACTTGTGTTTTTGGGAAATTTTGTAATTGTTGAGACTATGTGTACTCTTGAAACTGGACTGTTTTTTTTTGTTGTTGTTGTTGTTTATTTGTTTGTTTGTTTTGCATTGTGGGATGAACATGATATTTGGGAGGCTGGGGCAGAATGTTATGGTTGAGATAATATATCCCCCAAAAGCTCATATGTGAGACAATGCAAAAAAGCTTAGATGTAAGAGGACTGGATTATTAGCCTTAATCTAATTAGTGCATTAATCCTCTGATAAGTGTTAACTGAATGGAAACTGTAGGCAGGTAGGGTATGGCTGGAGAAGGTGGGTCACTGGGGGTGTGTCTTTGGGGTATATACTTTGTCCATAGTGAGGGCTGTCTCTCCTTCTCTGCTTCCTGGTGCCATGTCCTGAACTGCTTTCCTCATGCTTTTCTGCCAAGGTGTTTTGCCTCAGCTGGAGCCCAGAGCAATGGAGCTGCCAGTCTATGGACTGAGACCTCTGAAACTGTGTGTGCCAAATACACCTTTTCTTCTCTAAAAATGTTCTGGTAAGATCCTTTGGTTGCACCTGAAAAAATAGCTGACTGAAAAACCAGTCAGTATACTGAGTAGTCTCATCCTGTGATGCACACAAACACACACAGAGACATACACACACACACACACACATCCATGTGTATACATAGACATATGAGCATATACATGTGCTACACAGACACATGCAAACATAGTCTATCATGCTAGATTATGTTTTGAGATTAATTACGCAAGGAAACAAAAATCTTTTATTTTTAAGTAGCCTCAAAGAGTAGCAGCAGATGTGACATTTCTCCCAGCAAAATGTTCTTAGCTGTGAGAATCCCTAATAAGAAGGACAAGCTGTGAGTGTCATTCATGCAAAGAATGTTCAGTCCTACTTGATCCAGAGCACTTAGTTCTTAAAGTACTACCACCCTTTGATTCTTCTGACACACCACTATAAAAGCACTTGCAACAAAAACCCATGCTCTCTTCTCTAAGAACATGTTTACAAGCATAGGCTTTCCGAATTTTGAACAATCAGATTCAGCAAAGATTCAGCTTGATGTTGAGTTTGGATTGTGTGGGTATGACAAGGACTGGCATCCTCACTTCAGCTTTTCAAACAAGCCCATTTCCTCCATGTCACCCTCAAGTAAAGATATCAGCCAAGAGAAGAGATTAAGATTGCTTTAGGCCAAACTCCAGTTGTCCCCAAACCTAAAACAAAAAAGAAGAATTCAGAAATTTATGATTCACTCTCTGTGTAGCTTTGCATACTTCCTATAATCTTTTTTATAATATTATCATAAAATGTTCCATCTTTGAAGAAAAATATTCTAGTAATGTTATACATGGGAAAGCCTGTGGTAGCATGAGAGAACTATGTACCTATGGCCAAAGGGAGAAGAGTTGGAAGATATGAGTATACAAAGGAAGAAAATAAACCTAGTATTCTCAAGATTTGACTGGTTGAAATAAAAATAGCACATTCCTCCCTATAGTGCCTAGAGAGGTCTTAATCTAGAAGTCAGTGTAATGTAAAAAAAAAAAAAAAAGTTCTGCTTTTGGAGTTAGGCAAAGCAAGCTCCCAATCATGTCTTTACATTTATAGTCATGCAACCTTAACCAAGATAATCTATCTGGGATCAACTTTCTTTTTTAAAAAAATATTTATTTTTTAGTTGTAGTTGGACACAATACCTTTATTTCACTTATTTATTTTTTATCTGGTGCTGAGTATCGAACCCAGGGTCCCGCAAATGCTATACCTCTGAGCCACAACCCCAGCCCCAACTTTCTTGATTCATTAAAAAAAAATAGATTGTTCTTAAAAAATAACTGCTATAAATATTACTGAACACATAAAATGATATAATCAACCAGCTTATAGATACAGTTAATGTTCTGCATCAGCTGATAGTATCATTATTACTTATTATTGCTATCATTAACCATTAAGCTATCTTAACCAGAAAACAACCAATATAGATATCTATTTTCCCCAACTGAACCTAACTTAAGTAACTTGTCTGACTACAAAAACAGCTTCTTTACACTTGGATCTTGATTCTCAGTAGGATAAAATCAATAGGGAGGTTCCTTTGTGTGTGCATTAAAATATGGTAGAGAAGGAAAAGATTGTTGAACTATCTAAAGAACGAACACTGAGGAAATAGGCTTGTCTGAAAAGTTGAAGTGAGGATGTCAGTCCTTGTCACACCCACACAATGAAGGGTTGGGTCTGAAATGTCCCCCAAAAGGCTATGTGGAAAGCAATGCATCAATTTTCAGAGGTGGGACCTTTAGACAATGATTAGCTCATGGACTCTGACCTCATCAGTGAATTAATCTATTGATAGCCAAATGGACTACTGAATGGTCCTAGCTGGGGAAGTAGGTCATTGAGTGCTTTCCTTCTGCCATGAGCTAAACGACTTTTCTCCACCACATTCTTTGGCATGATGTTTCTGTCTTGGGTCCAGTCAACCATGGGCTGAAGTTATGAGCCAAAATATACTTTTCCTCCTCTGAGATGCTCTTGTCAGATATTTTGCTCACAGCAATTAAGAGTTGATTAATACAAATGTGTATTTTACAAAGATATGTTTAATATACCTATTATTTTACAACAAAAACAATTGACATTAAAGTATGACAAAATTATCTTAGAAATTGAGAGTCTATAGAAGGTAAAGAACTGCTGGAGCACTTTGGCTTTAAAATGATTCTTCAACACGTGTTGAGTCTTAGAAACCAGAAGTCCTTCATTTCTATTTTCTCAATAAAGACATGCAACAGCCTATTTATTGGTGCTGTTTTTTCCTTTAATGCAAACAAATAGTTCAGTTTAATAGCTCATTAAATTTAAAGGCACATTCATATTTCTTATGTCTAAAACCATATGTAATTTTCAGGTGGACAGGTCAGATCCAGGCCCAGCCCTCCTGGAAACATCTCATATATGCCCATGCATATGGATCCATTTCTCAGCCTACTTTGTGAATTGTCCAGGCCTGAACAAAGGGACTGTAATTTTTCTTTTTCTAAAGCTAGCCTTGAGAGACTCTACAGGTTAATGCAAGACCATCACCACAGATGTGAGAAACCATGGTTGATCTCTAAGCTAGCATCTTCCAGCTGATTCACAAGTTGTAGGCCATTTAGTGTCCCAGTCGGGGTTTCTTGGGAGAGAAGTTTATTTGTTCTTTAGATAGTTTAACTGTTTGCATTCACAAAACAGATGTCTTCAAAACAGTGCCAGGGAGCTTAAATACAAATATGAAGTTAGTCATTCGAAAAGCATATTGACATATTTCTCTGATGAGCTGCAACACTCTGATTTTGAGTACTAATTCATATTTTAATACATTTCTAGTGGCTCTCAAGTTAGTTTTTCAGTCAACCTTTGGGAACTATTTTTGGCTCGTTGGATTACTAATTCCAACTACAAAACAAAATCCTATGAGAGAATGGTTAAAAAATTCGTCCTTTAATTACATAAAGAAGCAAAAATCCCTCCAGGAAATTAATACTCTAATTATAAACTTTCTGGTTGAGAAAGTTTTGAAAAGCTTTGTCTCTTTTATGAAGTCAAAAGTCATTGGTTTGGCTTCATTTCATTTTTCCTGTTCAGAACATATGGGAATATTCCCAAAACATCAGAGCAGCTGGTCCTTTCGAAATCAGAAGAAGAAATTTTTTTTCTGATGCTACTAACACTATAGAAAAAGGAATCCAGACTGCTGGCAAAACAGCTGTTCTTATTTCTGAAGGATATGGCAACAGCTAAGGCAACATGTTTTCTTGCTCAAATTACGATTTTAGAAAAGAGAAAGATCAATCATTGTTTATAAATTGAGTTGTAATAATATAGGTTCCTTCTTTCAACTTAGTCCACTTAGAATGTTTCCAAATATCGAGAAGATTATCACACAGCCCAAATGTTCACATTCTGACTGACTTTCTCAGTTTACATTTCAATAGTCGACTTCTTATAATAGGCACAGTTTTTCTTTAAGTCACTACACTGAATTTTCTCCCGATATTTCCAGTGGTACATGGCAAGACATAGTAATGATGGAGGGGAAAAGAGGCAATTTAACAAATTGAAAAGGTATGTTCAGAGTTTAAACAATACCCTGAATCATATATGCCCACAGGGTTGAAAAGGAATTTAATGTTCTGCTCTAGAGTGTCTTGGTCCAGTGACCACAGGACCCTATTGAATCTCAAATGTTCTCTTCACAGCTCTCAGCTTTCCAGCGCAAAGGTGACAAACTTTCTTGTGCACAATGTTCACAATTCAAACCTCCAAAAGCATGCTCCAATCCTCCACCTTTTTTTGATAGAAATATATACTTTTTAACAGACATGGATAAAGTTAGAAGGAAATTGCTTCCCTGGATTCGAAAGGATGAAGTATAATAAAATCTTCATAACTAGTTGATTAAGAAAACACCATTTAAAAACCCAAGAATAAAGAATATATATGATGAGTCCCCATCCACACTGCTGGCAAAGCAGCTGGCAAAACCAGAGCCACATGTCATTTCCATCAGTCCACCTAATTGATACAATCTGCAGGGCACCAGCATGCTTGAGACTCACCAGCAAATCTCTGCATCAATTTACCAGTTAGTGGTTTGACAACAAAATAGAGGCTATTTTCTTCGTTGAGCCACATAATTTATATCACCTTGTAGTGAAAAATAACTACCTCTAAGTTCCTGCTGTATGCCCAAAATTGTTTTCAATACTTTATAGATATGTTTAAATTTAGTCCTTACTTTGTGCATATGGCCTTGGTAAAATTATTTCATTTTACAAAAGGGTGAGTGAGTTTCAGAGAACTGGATATTGAAATCCTTCAGCATAAGCAGTGTGATCTATAGTTAGTTTTATTTTAGTCCCTTGAGTGGTCAGTAACATCTGAAATACCTCATTAGGAAAACACACCAGAGATAGCATTTTGAAAAACGAATCAAAATCCACAGCCTACAAACCAATCCTCTAAATATTTTACTTATCCTTATCTCTAAACAAAACCAGAGATTTTATTAATTAGAATATTGGAAAATGTTAACATTAACCAAAGAATCACCCAAGTGATAGCTGCTGGTTTTGATCAGTTCATAAGACTGGTTACATAACTGCCAAAAATAACAGCTGAGATTTGAACACAAGTTTTCGTTAAACATTAACCTTTGCTTTGGGCTGCTACATTTATTGCCCTCTGACCTCATCTTCTGTCAACATAGGACTCTGTATTTGTTAAGCTGAACACTTAATTGTCAAGCGGTTGATAGGTAAGTAAGGGGAGAAGAAACAAGGCTGGACTCCTCCTCCCAAGACTGTCACTACCTGTAGCCACTACACACTTTTCACCTTAGTGAATCAAGGTCTTAACCCCTTCTCTTTCTCCCACACTTGGCATCTATATTGGTTTGCTAGAGCTACCACAATTTACCGCAGACTGGGTGGCTTAGACACAACAGAAATTCATCTTCCACAGTTCTGGAAGATGGTAGTCCAGGACCAAAGTGTCAGCAGGCTTTGTTTCTCCAAGGTCTCTCTCCTTGGCTTGCAGATGGGCCCCTTTTACTGAGTCCTTGCACAGACTTTCTTCTGTGTCTAAGCAACCCTGGCATTTTTAATGTATCCTAAGATGTATTCCTTATAGGAAAAGACCAGATTGAATTAGGACTCACCTGAATGAACTCATTTTAACTTAATTTTGTATTTCCAAATGATGTCACATTCTGATGTACTTGGAGTTCGGGTTTCACCATGAGACTTTGGGGAGGAATACTATGTACTCCATGGAAGCATCTAATCAACCTCCAATCCAGGACATGTTTTTATCATTCCCTCATCTCTGGTATTTTTGCTCCCTTGGTTTAGGTTTTCAGTATGCTCTACCTACCCCACATAATATTTTCCTCACATCCTGTCTCACACATCCAAAGGATTCTTTATACCAGGGCCCTGCTGACAATTTTTGTCAGGCTTCTCTTTAGATGAAGTATCCCAAATATATATATTTGCTTTTATAGAAATGAATAGACTTAGATTTTCATCAATGCATTAAGTATTTCCATATCCTAACTTAATTCTTTAAGTTAACTGGATGATAAATGTTATTATCTTAATTTACTCTCAACGCCAATGGTTGAGAACTACTGCAAATGGAAGCTCCTATCTAGATACCAAGTAAGTCTGCTAAATTGCTTATGAGAAAGTGCTATGAGCTGGGAAAAGCTATTTTTCAAGAATTAGAGTAACTCACCTCCAGAAAGGCTAGAATTTACCTGGAGTTTGGAGAGTACTGTTGAGCCCTCTCCCCCACCACATATACACATTCCAGGGAGATGTTCCCCCATCTCCCTTGCCAATTTAGAGGAGCTATATGAATACCAGATAGCCTCACAGGTGTCCCTGGAGTTTGAGAAGCCTAAAGATTAGTTTGAGATGTTGAAGTTAGATCAGCCTGAGATAGTAGATGAGGGGAAAATGAGAGAAAGAGAGAAAGAGGGGCCTGTGAATGGCCTGCATTTTCCTTTAAGAAGATGAAAGACGATATACACGTTGTGCAGATGGGAAGGAGCTAGTCAAAGGTCTTCAAAATGCCTGAAACCAAAAAGGGTGAACTAAACTTGTCAGAGGAGGGATTTCTGGGAAACCAAAGGGCTAAGGAAGGGGCAGAGTTGAGACACGAAGTGAAGGAAGAAAAGTAGGTGTCCCCCATGTCCCTCTTCCGGGGTAGGAATGCAAATGTGGGCTTCGAGAGGATGCATCCTCAGGAAAATCTTACACTTCACAACAGTGAGAATTTTTATAAACAATTTTTTCTTTAATCTTTGTCCTATTTATCTTTTAAATTCGGAGATACTGGGGGTTAGGACTTCATCAAAGGAATATTGGTGGAATGCTAGTCAACCTGCAACATAATAGTTTCTAAGCAGATTAATATTTATGCAACAAAATGGCAAGTGAACAGAATCAAGAAACAAAAAATCTATATATACTGAGACTGAAGTTTAAAAACACAAACATTTGGAGGTAGGAGGAAATATATAATGCCATCACAGGTCATACAATCTCCTTTATCATCATTTGTATTTTACACTAAGCACTTGATCTATCATGATCAATTAAAATGCAACAATGGCATAATTGTACCTAAAAATAAATAGAAACATTTTCAAATTTATTCAGCTTATTAATATTGTGTGGCCCTGAAGAGCTGTATTAGTGGTTTATGTGAACGGGAAAGAGCTACTTCCTGGGCCAGGATTCAAATTCCCTGCTCTGCATCCACAGTCCCTTTGTTTGATCCCATGTTCTTCTTCACATCATATTTTCTTAGCTCTTCAAAAAATTGCAACAGCTGCTGTGTGGCCTTAGTGTATTATCTAATGAGAATCTGGAGGTAAGGTTCAAACAATCAAATAGATACATCTTGAAATTTTAAAAAGCCTTTTCTTGGTAATCTCCAAAATGGGTGCCCACACGCCAGGTGCTGTGCAAGACAATATGCAGATTTCTCTACTTTTAATTCAGTAACTGATAATTAATGTATGGGTTGGCACTCTTAGGCTCACTCACTTTATAGGTCAGGTATGCATGAGTTTTTAAGTATTCTCTGGAAAGAGTGAGGTAGTTGCAGGACAGATAAGAAGACAATGGGGCCTATATTAGTTTCCCAGATCTGTTATAACAAATGACTACAAAATTGGTGGCTTACAGCAACAGAAATTTATATGTTTACAGTTCTGGAGGGTGTAAATTCCAAATTAGAATGTTAGCAGGAGCATACTACTTCTGAAAACTCAAAGGAAGAATCCTCTCTTGCCTCACTCAAATTTTTGATGACTACTATCAATTCTGTGTATTCCTTTCCTTGTAGTCACAATACTTCAATCTCTGTCTCCCCAGGGCCTTTTTCCCTGTGTATGTCTCTCTTCCTCTCCTATGTCTCTGTCTCTTTCTCTCTCTCCCTGTCTTCCTGTCTTTTATAAGTAAGTCATTAGATTTAAGGCTCACTTAATCCAAGCTGATTTCATCTTGACACCCTTATCTTAATTACATTTACAAAGATCCATATTCCAAATGAGGCCAGATTCTGAGGCTAGGGGTACACATACATATCTTTTGGAGGGCTGTTATTCAACCCACAACAAAGTAGTGTCTTGCTTTAAGAATGCACATGCATAAATTAAGTGGATTAATAGGTCAGACCCTATAATCTAATTTTACCAAATTCATCTTCATGAAATGGACAAATGGATCAATTTTTTTCAGGTAAAATTAGCAACAGATTGTACATAAGAATCATGCAAAGCCAAAGAGTATAATGAGTAAATAGAAAATCTAATACTTCTTCCATCTTTAGTGTGAGCACATTATCCACTATAGAAAACTGTGCTAATGATATAATCATATTCAACAAGTAGAATCAATCTTTCAAATTATCAAGAAAGCTATATGAAATACAGCCTTATATTTATCATAAATAAATCTTTTTTTTTTTTAAAAAAACCCTTTTTATTGAATGATGCTAAATCTTAATAGTTCTCATTTTCTTTTTTTTTTTAAATTTTTTATTGTTGGCTGTTCAAAACATTACATAGTTCTTGATATATCATATTTCACAATTTGATTCAAGTGGGTTATGAGCTCCCATTTTTACCCCATATACAGATTGCAGAATCACATCAGTTACACATCCATTGATTTACATATTGCCATACTAGTGTCTGTTGTATTCTGCTGTCTTTCCTATATAAATAAATCTTACATAGAATGTGCCTTGAGATATTTTTTAAATTTTAGTCTGAAGTCATCACAATTAATAAGATATATGAAAGCTAAGTCTGAGAAAAGAATACCCAGCTTTATAATTTTTCAGTCATGTTAAAAAATTACTTCAATTTTACAAGAGAAACTAAATTTCATGACAGACTTAAAATTCCCTTTTGAAGGTGAAAAAACTATTAAAGCTACATGCTACCTAGGAAACTCTCCTCCTTCTTTTCCATGTTAAAAATCTAAAGTAAGTACTTAGGGAAGATGTAATGTATAGCATATACAGATGAAAATTAGAAGAAATCATTACTGGGACAATAATCTACAAATGGTCAGAAATTTTTCCATAAAGTTGGATGAAAGTACAGATATTTCTAACATCATTTAACAGATGTACTTGTTACATTATATTTTAAAGATAAAATACATCAAAACTAATTTTTTGTTCACCACAGACTTAAGAATATAAAGATATCTTTTTGATAATGAAGGAGTTTTATAATTTTTAAATGGCTTTTAAAATTTTAAATGGTTTTAATGAAGCAAGTATTATGACTGAAATTTTTTAAAAAATAATTTTGAGGAAAAAAGCATATACATAGTGCTACACTTGTAATCCATTCACTTCTTCATCATGAACAAGCTGATCTGGTTGAAATCAAAGTTAGAAGTATACAAAGTGTTGCTGGAATCCAAGCACAGTAGCACATGCTTATAATCCCAGGGATTGGGAGGCTGAGGCACAAGGATTGCAAGTTCAAAACTAGCCTCAGGAACTTAGAGGGGCCCTAAGTAATTTATTGAGAGCCTGTCTCTAAATATTTTTTTAAGTGGGATTGGGATGTGGCTGAGTGTTTAAGCACCCCTGGGTTCAATTCACCCCTGGGTATCAAAAAAATATATTTCTGGAAGTCACTGAAACAATTCACTATTAAAAGCTCTTTAAAACAATACAACTCTTACAATACCTCAGTAATGATGTGGGGAATAAGCAAGAAAATTTGTTGCATAACCCAGAATAATATCAAATTTTCAATAAAGATCTTAAAAGAACTGTTGAAGTAAAAATGAGTGGTGCATGTCTCTTACAAGAAGACACATTTTCCCAACATGTTGACTTCCCAATGTGATCCTTGGAACATAAAAGATAATTTCGAAAATTAACAATAACTATTTAGATTCTGTCCACTCAGTCCAATCTGTATCCTGCAGTTCTAGCACTGTGACAACCAGTGACATATGCCTGAAGTCACCTGCACTCACCCCACAGACACAAGAAAAGTCTTCTCTGTAGCCCACGGACTAATGATGATAATGAAGTACTATTGAAAGTCAACTATCAAATAAAAGTTCAGAAATTGAAGACTTTACATTTGAGCTCTACAAAACGTTTTTAAAAGAATTAATTCTGCCAGGTACGGTGGCTCATGCCTGTAGCAGATCAGTAGACTGAGGCAGGATGATTGCAAGTTCAAAGTCAGAAAGTCAGCCCCAGCAAAAGCGAGGCACTAAGCAACTCAGTGAGACCTATCTCTAAATAAAATACAAGATAGGGCTGGGGATGTGGCTCATTAGTCAAGTGTCCCTGAGTTCAATCCCCAGTATTAAAAAAAGAAAGAAAGAGAACTAATTCTAATTCTTCTTAAACTATTCTAAAAATTTTTTAAAAAGAAGAAACTCTTCCAAATATTAAGAGGCCAAAATTACCCTGATAGAAAAAACCATAAAAAAAAAACAAGAAAACAAAAAAAAAAAAACCTATATATCAATATCCCTAATGAACATAAACATGACCATTGTTAACAAAGTACGAAGAAACCAAAGCCAACAGTCCATCAGAAAGACAATACACCATTATCTAAAGTGCTTTATTCTAGTGATGTAAGGATGGATTAACACTTGTCATAATGAAGGCCAAAACCCACATGGTCATTGAAATCAATGAAGGAAAAGCATTCAATAAGGTTCACACCCTTTAATATCTAATTGGTCTTTCTAAGATTTCCATTATTTTATTGAATAAGAAAGAAAAAGAAACAAAGGGCATCCAAATTGGAAAAGCGGAAGTCAAATTATCCATGTTTTCCAATGACATGATTTTATACACAGAAAAACCTAAATACTCCATCTAAAAGTTGTTACAACTAATAAAAAATTTAGTAAAATTGGAGGATACAAAATCAACACTCAAGAAAACTAGCATTCTTTCATAATTACAATGAACTTGCTAAAAAATTTTCAAGAAAATAATCCTGTCTACAATAACTATAAAAAATAAATTAGGAATGAATTTTTAAAAGGAAGTAAAAAAATCTCTATAATGAAAATAAAAAACATTGCTGAAGGAAATTAAGTAGGATATAAAAAATGGTATGATACCCCAGGTTCATGGTCCAGAAGAACTAATATTATTAAAATAATCTCAGTATCTGAAATTATCCAGAGATTCAATGAAATTCCCATTAAAATACAATGGTGTACTTCACTTTAATTAAAAAATGATCCTAAGATACATATGGAACCACATGGACTCAGAAGAGCCTTAAAAATCCTGAACGAAACACATAGCTGGAGGCATCACAATACCAGATTTCAAAACACACCCCAAAGCTATAATGACAACCAACCAACCAAAAAAACATAGTAGTGGAATATATACCAACATATCCACCAAGAAAAAAAGTTAGAGAAACCAGAAATGTATGTACATGTAACTTACTAATAATTGTTTACAAAGGGACCAAGAACACATACTGGAGTAAGGACATCATCTTTAATAAATGTTGCTGGCAAAACTGGATGTACATATTCAGAAGAATGAAACTAGTTCCCTACTGCCTACCACACACAAATGCCAACTTAAAATATCAAAGATTTAAATGTAAGACCACAAACCATGAAATTACTACAAGAAAACATAAGGTAAAAACAATTAGTTGTTGTAGGCAAAGATTTTTTGGAGAGAACTTCAAAAGCAAAGGCCACAAAAGTGAAGATAGACCAAAGGGATTATATCAAACTAAGAAGTTTCTGCCCAGCAAAGGAAACAATCAACAAAAACGGAGAGACAACTTACAGAATGAGAAAATGTATTTGCAAACTGCTCATGCAACAACAGACTCGTGTCCACAATTCACGAGGAACTCAAAAGAGTTAACACCCAAAAAGTAAAAATAGCAATAATCCAGTTAAAAGTGGGCTAAAGAATAGACATTTCTCAAGACAAACAAGTGGCCAACAAGTACATGAAAATATTCTCAATGTCACTAATCATCTCACTCCAGTTAGAAAAAATAATCAAAAAGACCAAAAATAATAAAAGCTGTTAAGTATGTAGAGAAGTACTTTTATGCAATGGTTGTAAGAATGTAGTTAGTACAAACACTGTGGCAAAGGTATGGAGATTCCCTAAAAAACTAAAAATAGAACTATCATATGTTCCAGAAATCCTGCTACTGGCTTTATATCCAAAGGATACTATATTATTGTACCAAAGAGATACCTGTACTCTGCTAACTGAATCACTGTCCACAAAAGCCACGATAGGGAATCAATCAAAGTGTCCATCGACTAATGAGTGTTAAGGAAAAATGTGGTATGTATACACACAATGGAATATTAATCAGACACAAAAAGAATGAAATCCTGTCACTTGTATTAACATGGATGTAACTGGAGGTCATTATATGAAGTAAAATAAGCCAGACATAGAAAGACAAATATCACATATTCTCACTCAATTTGTCAAAAGGAAAAAATTGAAGAATGAAGTGGAATAGTAGTTACTAGAGACTGACAATGGCAGTCGGGAGGAGGGACTCATGAAATTACGTAAGGGACACAAAGACACAGTAAGATGGGAGAAATCAGTTCTCGATTCCTGTAGCACAGTTGAACAACTATTGGTTTCAAAAATCTATGATATATTTAAACTAACTAAAAAAGAGGAACATGAAAGTTCTCAACATATAGAAATGACTAGTGTTTGAAGAAAGTGTTTTTTACTCTGATTTGATCATTGCACAGTGTGTACATGTGCTGAATTAACATACTTTACCCTATAAAGATGTACAAATATTATGCCTTGAATTTTAAAACATGGTTCACATGGTAAAAAAAAAAATCTGTCCGTTCTACTTCAGGGTGAAGTTTTAATAATGCATGATAAAGAAGCTACATTTTTAAGTGATCAGAAGACAGTTGCTAAAAATGACTGTTTTTGAATTTTTCTATATCGATATGTGTTATAAAAAGCAATTTAATGTGATTTGAGTCATCTGTGAAAGCTGTCATGTGTGCACTCTAGAACCTCCAGATCATTCCTCAAAACTGCCAAGGACATCAAAACAAGACAAGTCTGCATACAGTCTGTCTGGATCAAGTCTAAGCAAATATAAGGATTCAGTTTCCTGTCCTGTAAGAGAAAAGGGACATTAGGGAAGAAACAAGGAAACCTGAAAGAAGATTGTGCTGCAGTTAATAATGATGTATTGACAGTAGTTTGTTTGTTGTGACATATGTGCCCTGGTAGTACAAGGTGTTAGCAATAGGATGGATTGGGTATGGGCTAAGTGGGAACTCTCCGTACTCTCTTTGCAACATTTCTGTAAATCCAAATCTATTCTAAAACAAAAAGATTTTTAAAAGAACCTCATAAAAAGAATTTTGCAACCTGTTTATCAGTCTTGCAAAGGGGTACAGTGGGTTTTAGGTTTGTATAATAAATATGTTAAATGCAGTATATTCTAAATTAATTGAAAGAAAACCTAATTGTGAATATCAGGAAACTTACTAACTAAACTTTAATAAAAAATATTTGCATGATTAGTAGCTGGCATCAGAATGATAGTTACAATTTGGGAAGTACAACCAAAACTTTATCCCTTGCTTTTGCATCTAGTTATCTTTATGAGGTGTCTCTTTAGCATATGACAGAAAATAAAAACAAGTAATCAAATAAACTGAGCCAGATTTCAGATCTCTGCATGAAAAACTGTAAGCAAATAGTTTAAAAATAATTGGATATTCAGTCATATTACTTATGCTAAATTATTATACCAGTAAAAGAAAAGGGTTCTCCATATCTTTCCATTAATCAATCACAAATAAAAAGTAGTTTAATTATATTTAATTTTCTTCAAATGCATTTTCTTTTCTATCACACCCTTCTTCATTTCTGTGTATATGTTTTAGAATAGATATATGTTACTTGAGTTTGTGACTCATGCTCAAAATATTTCACATACATATTATGCAATAACAAGATTTGGAGTTCACAGATCCATCTTGTGGACAGCTAGTAGATGACATCTCACTTTGCTATACTAGCATCAACATTACTGGGCTGATGTTCATCTCTCATCCTTACCTAGCTCCTTGTTCACTTTGAACTCCTTCAACAACATATGTGTACGCATGCGCATGCGCGCGCGCACACACACACACACACACACACACACACATAAAAAGGCAGAAATTTTCTTTGAATGAAGATTACATATTTGGTCATAATTATCAATATTTTAATACAAACTAAAATGACTTAATTCTAAAAACAGCAAATCACAGGTGGAAAGTCAAATTTGCTCAAAAAATATACTTTGAGAACATAATATAAATAGTTACATCCTATAAGAAAAGGAGCCACATGAGTTTCCAACCAAACAGATATTTTGGAGAGCAAAAGTGAATTACATTAATTATGTCTGGATCACAGGTATAAACTGGAATTGTCTCAGATAAACTTCTTTATGAGCTAATATAGCATCCTAGTCATATGGAAAAGCTCTAAGCCCAGCTCTGCCACGATTCAAATTCAAGTTCAATGCTTGAGTATTTCCATAGCCTTGCCCTACTAGTTACTCTTCTGTGCTTCAATCCAATGAAATGAGAATAATAATAATGTCTACCTTGTATTTATTTTATAAGGATTTCATGACTTACTGCAGATACAGAGCATAGACTAATGGCTCTCCCAGTGAAGACTTAATATATATTCTCTAACTAGCTACACAGATATTCTCCCACCTTCCTCTAGCACACCAAGTACCCCAACCTCACAAATTCCACTCCAGAGGTGTTGCACTCTGCATAGTTTGATGTGTGTATGTGTCTACTTTTCCCACAAGAAACTGAAGCCACAGGATTGAACGAATTCTTGCCTTGTCTCTTGTATCTGGTAACCATCCCAATGTCTGCTGTACAATAAGTTCTTTTTTACAATAGTCTTTGTATCTTGAATAATGGAAAGCATTCCCTGATAATTCCATAAGTTCCTTAAAGAACTTTCGTACATATCTTAATTTAGGCCTTCATAGGTACTTTGAAAAATACTCAATAAATATTTCATAGAATTGAAATAGTAGGATTGTATCTCATTTACTCACATTCAATTACTTACTGACCACATTTTAGGCGTTACGGATAGGACAAAAAAGAAAAGAAATCTGTCTTTCTAGAATTCATATTCTAATAAGAGAGACAGATAATTTTTAAAGAACTCTAAGTATAAATTGAAATACAAAAGTAAACAAATAAAATGGGGGGAAGTTACCATGGAGACTTATTGGTAGGGTGATTATATATCCAAGTTTTCCCAATAAAATTCACATTTATACCTGTTATTTCTTCTTAATTATTTTAGTTCTTTTTTAATTCTCAAAAGTGTCCCAAGTACGGAGGTGTAATGGTCAGTCTAACTATAGTCAATGCAATGACTTGACTTCTTCTCTGAAATGAGAAGATATTTTTTGTTACTCTACTGAAAACAGAACAGGAAGCCTGGATAGGAGGCTATAACAATGACCCTTCAGAGAGGCAATGGTGGCTTCAATTTCCATGGTAAGATTGGAATTGGTAGGAAATAGTCAATTATTTGTTCATGTCAAATAAATATGTTGAAGGTTGAGCTACCAGAGTTTTCTGATAGATCAGATAGATGTGCAGAGGGAGGGAAAGAAAGAAAGAAATCAAGATTGGTTAAAATGATTTTGATTGGAACATATGGATAGAATTGTCACTTAACTGAGATGGCAAAGACTAAGACTAAGGTTGAGATGAGTTTAGAACACACTATATTATCAATGCCTAAAAGAAGTACAAATGATGATGTATAATAAGAATTGAAGACACAAATATTGAGTCCATATGTGGTTTCCAAGGTTAAGTTATAAATCTGACAGTAACAAGCAGAAAGAACAAATGAACTCACGAAGAGAGAGAGAACACAGACAGAAAAGAAAGCCCATTACTGCTTCCTAAAGTACTCCAACATGGAGAAGTCCAAGAAATGGAGAAGAAACCACAAAACCACTGAGAAGAGGTGTTCAGATATATTAAATAAAATTCAGGTATGGGCAGTGTCCTTAATTTCAAGTTGAGAAATTCTTTCCATTCTGCCAACAGGTCAAGAAAAATGACAAATGAGAGCTGTGCTATTGGCTTTAACAACATAGAGATCATTGAGACATTCATGAGCGCAGTGGGTTCAGGAGAAACCAGAAAGAGAGAAATGAGTGACAAAAAGCACAGACAATACTTCCAAAAATGACAAAAGTTAATAGGAAGTATCATGAGTGGGAATGGTGTCATCAGAAAAGTTTTTATTTTTATTTTTTGGTTGTTTATTGGGTATTTTGTAATATTGGAAAATAACATATTTTCACATCAGTGATAATGATCCAGTAAAGAAAAGAAGCTGACAATGTAGTATTGAGGAAAGAGTTTCAGAGACAATATTTTTTTTAAAACTTTGGTCAAATGCCACAGTTACTAACTTTTTAGTTTCTGAATCCCTTTATACTCTTAAAAAATATTGATGGAAAAATGTTTATATGTAGATTAAATCTTTTGATATTTACTGTATTAGAAATTGCTTCTAAAATATTCAATTTAATTAAGATAATACATACATTAAATGTTAACATAACCAATTTTTATTTAAAAAAACTATGTTTTCCAAGAGAAAAATATTAGTGGAAAGCATACCATTTTATCAGATTTTTGCACGTCTATTAAAGACATGCTAGATGCTAATATCTGTGCTCAGTGATAGCACATGTCATGTAACTTCTGGAAAACAGAGAACTTGTGAGAGAATGAGAATGACAAAGGTAAATAACTCTCAGTAGTATTGTGAAAGTGGTTTTTACCCCATGAACTCTCTGAAAGTGTCTTGAGTCCCAGGATACATTGGACCACACCTGGAGAAGAGCTGGTTAGAGAATGAGCAGTGGCATAAATGTTTAAACCAAAATGTAGGATGAAATCATTGGAGGAGAGAAATTGAAGAAACTGAGAGTCCAGAGTGTTGAAGCTCCCTACTGGTTATGGCAGAAACTGTGTTAGAATGTCAGTGCGCCATGACCCTGAAATCTTCAGGGAACAAAAAGGAATAAAGGAAAATGGGTAGTCAGTGAAGAGCAGGCATAATAAGTGATTGAATCCTCCTTTGGAAGAAAATTTGAACCAAAGCATTGAGAAATGGTTAGCTTAATAAAAAATCATGAAACCTAGTCAATTCAACTCTTCACGGAGCATTAAATATGATAATGACAAAAGAGTTTTAGGAATTGAAATGCTTTTGATTCTCTCCTTGGTGTGATTGCTACTCATTTATATTTAATGGATAGTAATTAATTGCAATTACTTTATTGCCAGCCAATCTGGATGATGCTAGCTAGCCCTAGTTTTCTTTTTCTTTTTTCTTTTTTTTCTTTTTTTGACACTCTATAAATCCCCTTCTGTGGTACAACAGACCAATAAAATAGGCATTACAATCCTTTAAGAAACAGTCAATAATTTATAAAACCTAGACAGTGATTGACGTGTCTGTTTTTATTCTTTGCCAGCTATTAGTAGTAAAGGTCAAAAAAGAACTGTAAGTCAACTGAAACTTCAAACAGGCTTACAACTCTCTCTTTCAGACAAATGAGACCCCATGCTCCCAGGAATGTGCAGATCAGAAATCAAAGAGACATCTTTGGCTGAACTACAGAGATAGGGAATTGGGAATTTCAAGTAGACTCGAATGCCATACTTAGGAAGGTTTTAAAGTAAATCATATCTAAATCCCAAGCCTAAATTTAAAAGCAATTATCCTTGTTCAGTTTTGGCATTTCTAAAAAGATCTTTGGACAGAAGCAGGAGGAATGGGAGACCAGGACAACGGAAGAGAGTCCAGGGACCTCCAGCTTTCACTGGTAAAAAAAACATTATTTAACAGAAGAGGAATGATTTGTCAAGACAACATTCCTGTTCCCAGAGTAATTAATTTTCATTCTCATCATTGAGCATGAAGAATTAGAAAGTACATGAAGCAGAGAATTATAAATGTTCTTGGGTGAAAAATAAGAAGTACTTGACAGTATTGGCATTATTTAACACTCACTGACCACCAGAAATGGGCAGGGCACCATCCAGAACAATGCAATAATATTCTACAAAGTCCTGTCAACCACTGTGGTGAGCAAGAGCCCTTATGTTTCATCAGTAATACTAACTGTCATTCTGGATTAAGTAGCAATTTAAATTCTGGTGATTTGGCGGGGAATGCTTTGTTACACTACTTCAATAACTACTCTACTGCCATAAAGCAAACTCAGCAATTGCTTGATTTATTATGTACTTATTAAGAACATCTTCAGTTTGATTCATGATACCAGCATTCTGTGTTCTAAAACAAGAGCTCCAGTCAAAATTTACAAATTTTCAAGCCAGTTTACTGCCTCCTCTCTTCAATCCTACCCTGCTCAAACTGCAGTGTTTTGATGAGGTGTTAAAAATGCATTTCTTTAGTCAAAAGAAGTGGAAGGAAAAATATGCATAAGTGTTTGCAGGTCAAGAAATCTAAGGCTATCTACCCCCATTAAATTCTAACTGTTTACACACTCATATGTAACCCCTACATGTGCCATGCAATTTTGCCTTTTCTTTTTTTTTTTTTGGCAAACTCAAGAATAGTCATATAAAGTTTGTGTGTTCCTAGTTACTCTGCAACCAAATTTGTCAAATGTATGAATGGTAATGTATAATTTAGAAAACTTACTACAAGGAAAGGGAGCACTATAAGTAAGGGAAATACTTTATTTAAACATAACCATAACCAGGATGCACAATCTTAATTGAGGTGGGGATGGAATAATAATGGTATGTGCTTAAGATTGCTTTCTAGAATTCCAAAGAAACTTAGAAAAGTCCAAATATGTCATTTCTGTGTAATCAAGTGGGAGATGGGGAATTTTCTTTCACCTTTGACACTTTTCCTCAGAACAAACATGTTTCAACCAAAACATAGCTTTATGACACCCTGATTCAGTCTAGACAGGAAGGCCCCTTTTGAACAGTGATTCAAGAAATGCAGACTAGAAGCCTTTCAATCATTGTGTTCTTCTCCATCCATAATATATTCATTTTTGATGTATAATTCTAATAATATTTTCTAATCTCTTGAATTCTTAAGATGAAGATTTGCAGGCTAAAGATTCACTACAAGAATATAACATGGTGGTTTCATAAGGGTTCAACAACTGAAAGCAATTTACATTGAGAGCCATTAACATAACTTAAGTATTTCTTTGGTAGAGCTCTGACTATGGAAACATTTGCATGTATGCATAGATGTTTTTCCACAATATTTAATACCATTTAATGTGTGTTTGGATCAAATGACTGTTAATCATTGTGCATGAAATACTCAAAGTCAATTTGAGTTATTTCATTTATATCAAGTTCAAAATAATATAGATTTAGTTCAGACTCTGATCATAGTTAAATGATGGCATTTTACATGGTGTTGATAATTCACAAACTAGCCCCCAACTTTAACTTTGTTTCAGGAGAAATATACTATGTCAACATGGACCAAAAATAAAAAATAAAAACTAATGATGAGGAAAGTAATAGGATGAAAAATAACTAGCAAAGACAATCACATATCACATTTAAATAACTTACCCTACATTTAAGCAAGTGACTACAATGGATTGCTTGCTATAGCAGTTAGGCAAAGAAATAAAGGACAGAACAATCTAACCATTGTCAGCTCACAAGAAAATAGGCCACAGAAACAACGTAGCCTTTCAAAATTTTTTAAAGCATATTCAAATATATTATTTCATTTCATTTTCACTATCATCAAATAAAATCAGTATAACAGGTACTTTTATCACACTTGACAGAAGAAATTCAGAAAAAGATTTGTCTGGAGCCATAGCTCTGATGTGAGAGATTAGAGTCAGGTCAATTTCTGACCCTTTCAAGGTCACGAGTGATGTGCTCAATATTCTAGGGCAGAATTTCTTAACCTCTCAACCTTACCACTGTTGACATTTGGGGCAATATGATTTTTTTGTCTTGTGAGCTGTCCTTTGCATTATAGGGTGTTTAACAACATCTCTGTCTTTGTTAGAATAAGGGAAGATGGGAATATCACCTTCCTCCCAGTTGTGATCACTAAATGTGTCAAATGTCCTTTGAGGAATAACATTGCCCCCAGTTGACAATTACTGAACTAGGGACAATTTCAAAGAAGTCATATGATTCCTATGCTCTCAGTAGCCAGGGAAACTAACTGGTTGGGATACTTTTGCCATCTATGGAATAAGACAGGATCAGCAAAAGATTGCCGAAATGCAAAATATCTGGAGCATCAATCTTCCCTTTACCCTTTTTGTCTCATACAAGGAACAAGGAACTAAACACCTTTTACTATGTGGTTGTCAGCATCCAAACAGTCCTCACAACAATTAAACTGGTGAGAGGGATCACCTTATGTCTGAGAGTGTTGAGCTTCTGGTCTAGCAGGCAGAGAGCAAACATTAAGGGCTTCTAAATATGACTATAGAGGCTGTATCCTGCCCAAGGGTTTCTAGCTGCTGCTGCAGATGAGGACTGAAGTACAACCCATGCTGCAAAGAGAAGGTGTGACACCTGGTGTTTTAGTCAGCTTTTCCACTACTATGACCAAAAGACCCAAGAAGGACAATTTTAGATGAGGAAAAGTTTATTTGGTGTTTACAGTTTCAGAGATCTCAGTCCATAGACAGCTGATTCCATTCCTTATGACACCAGAGAGGCAGCACATCATGGAAGAAGGGTGTGACAGAGAAAAACAGCTCAGGATATCATATCAGGTAGCAGAGAGATCACTTCACTCATAGAGAAGAAAATATGTACCCCAAAGTCACACCTGCCTACAGTTACCACAAAGCTGAACCCTATCATAGGATTAATGCACTTAATAGATTGAGGCCTTTATAACATAATCATTTCACCTCAGTGCTTTCTTGCACTGTCTCACACAAGATCTTTGATGTTACACCTAATAGCTAAAACATAACATCTGGCACAGTGCTACTTCCCTTAAGATGGAACAATTTCTCCAATTTGCTTAAAGTCACCATTTGGGCTAATAGAACTTCTGGGACATAGTCAAAGGATGAGAAAAGAGAAAGAGGGAGCCAAGAGTACCTCACTCTGGCATGGATAGCACCATGCATCCAATGATTTCTTTGTCAAAGTCAACTCCAGGTACAGCTATCCTATGTATGTGTTATCTGCTGGGCATTAGGATTCCTGCAGCAAGACCATATTGGGTGAATTGATAGGTTCAAAGGAAGCTGAACTCCAGCTCCTTGATTTAATTTGCTTCCATATGTGTCTCTTTTCACTATATGGTAAACTTTTTAAGGAAAGGATAATTAGGTATTCATTTTAGCATGCACAGGTCCTAACTCTTATTCTAACCCATAATCAGTATTTAATTGATGATTATTGAAAATTAAGTGGAAGGATTGCTTAGTTTTTTAATTAGATGAGGAAAAGTACTGAAAAAGAAAATTCATATGTTCACAGGATTCTGACTTTCTTCAGTTCTTTATCCAGCCTAAACCCTCTGATTCCATCATTTCTCAGCCTCTCAATAGCAGATCTCCTTTCAGTATTTTTTTCCCTTACAAAATCTCTACTCTGGACAAATCTAAGAATTTAATTTCTTCACTTCTTATCCATGTTATTAAGCACTAGTCACACCATAATTCTATGATAATAAGTGATATATGATCTCAGACTCTGGAAGCAGGGTTCTTCTTCCAGTGACAGCCAAAATAGGTATTTTATTAACTCACTGCATTCCAACTCTAGTCTAGCGGTCTAGTCCCGTAGATTTACTGGATACTGTTGCCTGAATTGCTTTTGCACCTCATCTTTATCTAGTCTTCTTGACCTTGGCAATGAGAAGCTTTGCTCCAAATACTCCATCCCAGTTAAGTGTCTTGCCTCTGTGTTCACATGACTGTGAATACATTTATCATAACACTTTCTTTGCTGTTCTGTAATCAATGATTTACATTTCTGACTCCCATCACAGAATGTAAAACTC
Organism: Marmota flaviventris; assembly: GCF_047511675.1. NCBI lineage: Eukaryota > Metazoa > Chordata > Mammalia > Rodentia > Sciuridae > Marmota > Marmota flaviventris. The sequence continues at coordinate 68,799,591 of NC_092504.1, read as the reverse complement.
ACAAAGGCAATGATCGTGTATTGATAATGCCTACCACAATGTCTGGCACATATGTACTCAATAAAAATTATAAAAGAATGGAAGGATAAAACAAAGAAATGGTGGAAGAAATGGAGGGAAGAAGAGAAGAAAATAAGGAATTATAAAAGCAGCTGGAAAATTTCTCAGAAGACACGCTTGGGCATACTTTTTCAAGCCTGGCCCAAACACTATCCCCTTCCTTTCAACTGTCTGCCAATCCTCCTTTCTATACATGCTCTTCCTGTCACATCACCATTGCTTTAGTCCCAGTTTCTCCTCTGATGTGCTCCAAAGTGCTACTTGCTGAAGGATGTTTATATGGATTAAATATTCAAAATCATGAAACCTAGAAGCCTCATCTCTCTTTCTAGCATGCATGTGTATGACTACAGCATCAGACACCATTTTCATTTGACTCTTAGCTTGCCTATTCCTGTCTTTCTCTACCAATCTGTTACTAATTCTCTGGGACTGAGCAAGAGGTTAATTCAGGTGCCATTTCATTGCTATACCTAAAATAATCTATCCACATTTGTCCCCAACTAAAGTAAATTCCAAAACTTGAATAACTTAACTCTTTTCTGTCAGTGGAGACTCAACACAGCTAGAGATATTAAGATAGGATTCTCACTATTTAATCACTAAGGGTGTCAGTATAGTGTCTGTGGAGGTAACAACTTTCAGACTCTAATGTATCAGTGGAGGTAACAACTTTCACACAGTCTTCCAAGACCCACTCGCAGATAGAACTTCTGATAAATAGGTCATGAGCTCTTTCTGCAAGCTAGACCATAATTGTTTTCAAGGAAGTCCCCTGCTCTCATGCCCTGGATCTATTAAAAACCTGGGAAGAGGTTTAGGTTAGAAAACACTTTTATAAAGGTCTCCTTGGTGAAGAGGTACTTTAAAATTTCATGTCAGAATAAAGGTAAAGGTTAAAAGCCTTCAAAATGCTGTAGCTACAACTCTCCACAGAGTATGCAGCAGTTGTTGCCTTATTTATGTGAAGCAGACACACAAACAAGTTCATTTTGACTCAAACTCAGCATGTACTCTGCATTTCCCTTTAGAAAAAATTATTAATAGAAACAACATAGTCTAGTGACAAGATAATTACTTTTGTGGTTGTTCCATCAATAGTTGTCTTGCCATGGAAAATTTAGCTTTAATCACAAATTAAACTTCTGTTTGTTATGCTATTACTCATAACTCTTTATTTCCTCCAAGTTGAACTTGAGATGATGACAGACAGTCGACTGAAGATGTCCTGTAAATAATCAAAATGAAAACTTAGAACATAGTTAAAAGGTCACAACCAGAGAAATGGACTTGGAAGTCATTCATAGCAGTGATAATTGAGCAAAAGCATTGATTACATAGAATTAGAAAGCAACATCTTGAAAAACATTTTCCATTGATAGATAAAAATTTAACGAAAATCTAGGAAAACAGAAATTCTCCATAAGGAGGAATTTTGGAGAATGGGGCAGTACTCTGTCATTGAGACCCTTCTTTTTCCTCATATCCTCAGTGACTGGCATAGTAAGTCTCTGTAAATATTATATATTCACACATGTGTGTGAAGAGGGTGGGGTAAGTCCTATATAAATATTTGACAACTGAATGAGCAACAGAATGTTAAATAGCATATTTCAGCTGAAGCACATTCTGACTTTATGAGCTAACAACAACAATTATGTTAAAAATTATAATATTCAAATGCAACAAAAGTTTACCACTTCCTCATGTAAAATCCAAGATGTGTGTTTCTGATCAATTTTTCTCTGCTAATTTTTGGTTCATCTCATAGTCCTGCCACACAATACCTGACTTCCAAAATGGTAGAACCCCTGCTTGTGCTCATTAGCTTCAAACTACCAAAATGGTAATGCAGAATTATTCTTCTTGGTGTGCTATTGGTGAGACCCAGTATCTTGTACCTACATAAATGTAAGAGGAGCTGGAAACAGAGACAATGGCTGGGCATTTCTGTCAGATAACTGCAGTTTAAGGAAGAGCTTAACTTTCTTGGGTGGATAATTAACTCTGAAATGAATTGGGATTTTGTTTTATTGGGTTTTTAGTCAAGATTAAAAAAATCACATTGGTTTAAGAATGAAGAAATGAAAGAACAGATAACACAGATTCAAATGAAGAATAAAATAAGAACACATTCTGGGACAAGCCATACAAGTTAAATGGTATAATATTAAACATTTCCTTTGTCTGCTCTTGTATAGGTAGTGGAATAAAACTTTCTCCATTTCTTGATGCTGATACTACCAACAAAAATGAAATAAACTGCTCGAATTTTAGAGTAGAATTAACACTTTCAGTTCATTATGGCTATTAAACTACTAAAAGTGGTTATTTTCTCTTGCAATTGGACAGGAATGTTTACCCTGGGGCAAGGGGAATAATTATCAGCCTATAATTAAATATTTGGTGTTCATGCAGATATAGTTGTGGAAAGTACAGTACTACAGCAGAAAGAGCTTTTAAAAAAAATCTAATATAAAACAAATTTATTTCATGCAAAGAAATGTAACTTTTTTGTTTAAATTAAATTTAGCTATAACAGTCATCAGAGGTTGCTTGTCATTGTAAAAATAAATCTAATATTTATATATTGATAAAATATAAATTTATAAATTATACATATATGAACATATATATCTATATGTACATATAGATATATATATCTATATCTATATGTACATATATATATATATATATATATGTGTGTGTGTGTGTGTGTGTGTGTATAAATTTCTCAAAATAAGGGAAAAAATCCGTAGGCACTGTGTCCTTAAAACAATGGGTAGCTGCTGCCCACACATGTGTGATAGTCTTTAAAAATTAAGTAAAAGGGGCTGGGGCTGTAGCTCAGTGGCAGAGCGCTTACCTAGCATGTGTGAGACTCTAGGTTCTGATTCTTAGCATCATATAAAAATAAACAAATAAAATAAAGGCATTCTGTCCATCCATAACTACAAAAGAATTTTTTAAAATAAGTAAAAGGACTTCATTTGGATTCTTGAAGCTCAGGATCATAGGCTTTTGCTACATAAAAAGGTCATAGGTTCCCTGGCTGTTAGTCACATCCAGTAACATATCAAGGTCTGTCTGACATACTACAATAGCCACACACAGGTTGATATGTAATGGAGTAAGTGAATCACCAGCAATATAAAAGAATTCTGCATAAATGTTAGGCATCTTAACTAATTATCCAATAATGACATTATCTGAATCTCCCAATTAATTAGTTATAAAATCCTTTCTAGCATTCACTTCCCCTAGGTAAACTTCTTAAATAATTTCTGAAAATGTAGTTAGTAATGGCATATCTTTATTATTTACAAAAGTGTAATCTAAAATATTATCTAGTTTACTCACATCACACTTTCTAGCTCACAATGCCCCATGTTGCTAGTCAATATTTTAAATCTTAACACTTAAAGAATATCTTCCTTGCTCTGTGCTAAGAACAGAGAACAGCTGTTGACTTCGGAATTTGCCTGGGTATCTCTAAACACTGCAATATGTGGTTTAAAATGCAATTGGATCTTTTTATTTTTTTATTTATTTGTCTTAGTATACTATAGGGTAATAATTTCCTGACTTTGGGATTTCATGAACATTCAAAATATTTGCTCCCATAAATGTGGGAGACCAAATTTTTTCTCATTTTATTGTAAACTACTAGAACACTTGTTAGACCAGCACTTTGAAACCAGAGACTGATACCAAAACACAATCAACCCGTGCCTGGGATAAATTTGAAAAAAGTTCCAGGAATAAGGCTTTAGCCTTACTGATAACCAAGAACAAAACTCTAAAACTTTGTGTAAGCCCAGAAACCAAAAATGTCTGAGTATACCTCCCAGAACCATTGATCGCAAAAACATTAACAGGCAAATTACCAATTCTTAGTGGTTCTTGAAACATTAAACCTTCTTTCCAGCCCTTCCATTCTAGGAAGCCCCAGAGACATACTGATAAAAAAGGAAAGTGGGATTTTAGTGAGCATCTAGTAACAGAAGCAGATATTCTGGGACATTTGGAAGTCACATGCTGAGATTTTTTTCAAAGATATTCAAGCACTGACTCCCTCTTTCTACCCAGTTAAGATAGCTAATTCTGAGTTTTGTTTATGAACCAGGAGAATCTGATATGCTTAAACAATTCCTTAAGCAAAAGCACAAACACAATTTATAATCATAGTGAGATGTGAGCATAATTAGAAAAGAGCAAGGAAGTTTCAAAACATCAGCATCTTTCCAAACATAAAAAAGACACTAATTGTTCAGGAATACTACAAGCATTAATGGATGAATGGATAAAAAAAAATGTGGCATATATACACAATGGAATTTTACTCAGGCAATAAAAGAGAATAAAATCGTGGCATTTGCAGGTAAATGGATGACGTTGGAGAAGATAATGCTAAGTGAAGTTAGCCAATCCCAAAAAACAAATATTGAATGTTTTCTCTGATATAAGGAGGCTAACTCATATTGGTGTAGGGAGTGGGAGCATGGGAGGAATAGATGAATTCTAGATAGGGAAGAGGGGTGGGAGGGAAAGGGAGGGGGCAGGGGATTAACAAGGATAGTGGAATGTGATGGACATCATTATCCCAAGTACATGTATGAAGACACAAATTGGATGTCAACATACTTTATATATAAACAGAGATATGAAAAATTGTGGTATATATATATATGTAATAAAAATTGTAATGCAAAAAAAGTACACGTATAAAGACATGAATTGGCATGAACATACTTTATATAAAAAGATGGAAATTGTGCTCTATATGTGTAATAAGAATTGTAATGCATTCTACTGTTGTGTATTTAAAATAAATAAAATCAATTAAATAAAAAAAATTTTAAATGAAACAAAAAAGAATCCAGGACAAGAGGAAAACCTATTAAAATATTCCATTTCTGCTCTTTCTAGCTACCCCACTTTCTATAGGTTCTAGAGTGAGGGAGAGAGATAAAACAAGTGTGAGCAAGATGTGTGTGTGTGTGTGTGTGTGTGTTTTGATCCCTCCTTGTCAATTCATAACCCACCTGCTATACTGCATATTTAGCTAGAAACTAGCTAGAAACTTGGCAAGTTCCCATGTTCCATATCAAATCTACAAAATTCTTAAGAAATATGTTCTTCCTGCTTGTGGATTAACATACAGGCATTCAGAAAGCAGGTGAATTCTCATTTCTAGCAGAAAACTTGATTATGAGTGGTTACCTCATCTCATTAATTATAATCTGAACTCAATAAATTTATTAATTCCACCTGTGCATAACTCCTCATTTACAACTTAACCCGAAGGCTAGGGAGATGTAAAGCAAACACTGGAAGAGCCAAGCTCAAGTGTCTCTGACCTGACAGGGTTACAAAAGCCCCATGACAAAATTACTGTGTGTCTAACTCCTCCTGATACACTATGTAGTTTAAATAGAATATAGCCAACACTATACAAGGACTATATTCACAAATGATAATAAAGGTATGTCTGTAAGACAAAGTCCATAGTATATGCAATTATTTTAACTATTACACTCATGAGAAATAGCATGTAGTATTTGGGGTTTAAGGAAGAACTTGTGAAAAGGGTAAATGTTACTTTTATTTAAGGCTGAGGCAGTTGAGTTAAGTACTCTTGATTTAGTGATTCCTTTAAGAAACTTTTGTTTTAATATCACTTTCCAAATTTTTAAACTGGAATTGGAATGATGTGATACAAGATAATCATGGAAAGGGAAGACTCTATTCAGAGCAAAACCATCTGTAAAAGAGATGCTGCATCAAGGAGACGAAAGGCAATGATGAACAGAAGGACATAGAGTTAGGTTACATAGTTGAGCTTTGCAACTGGTATGGACTCAGCCCTTTCTAAGTTATTTCATTTAAAGTGCTATGATTCTGACTCAAAGAGCCAGAGTCCCTCATAGATGTTCACATAGGAAGTCATAGAGTGAGGTCTTGACCATGGATTGTTCCATGCCTTCTATAGCATATTCTTGACTGGGTCTAGTGCACCAGGAAATATGAGGCCCATTCATGAGATCCTTGAATTTCCTCCTTTATCCTTAACATTTTCTAAACTTCTTTCATAGTGCACCTCAAAAGTTCATCTTTGATGACCATTTCTTAGGTGCTCAGGCTGCACTTTCCTCTTCCTTTTGTTAAATTCTGTGGCATTCATTTATTCCACTACTAAATGACATATCTCCCATCATAGGAATCTGGGTTTCTATTCAACATGTACACCTAACTTCTCTTCTTGATTAAGTGATGCACTTGAGAGAAGAGACTATATCCTAAATATATTTTGGTACTTCCTTGTACAGGGATGGCAGAATAAATTTCTTCTCCCCTACCACCTTGATTATTGCTTAGTGTGCATTGAAAAAATGAAAGTCTGTTTCCTGCATAAGTTTTTAAAAAAGCAATTCTTTGAAATATTAGTGATGGTATCATGGGTGTGATTGGAAGATGAGAAAAAAACAGAGGGTAGCTGAGTGGAAAAAATGATTGTACTCACATATCAATTTGCTAAATCATATGTGAATAAAATAGTACTTTCTATATTTTAAATTTTTGTTTTCAATGAGAGTAAAATAAATAAGATAATTTGTCTAAAATTTACATTAAATTTTTTAAGTCATTAATTTAAATGATTCATTTTCATTCAAGTGAAACATGAAGAGAAAAGGAAGCTTCTTCATTTTGTTCTAACAAACTCCTAACCTCAGATAATGTTTACTGTTTGGGCCTCAGTAAATGAGAAAGAACAAATTAGTTAATTATCCAGTTCAGATTAAAGATTAGCCCAATGTGAATATGGCTCATTTTCTTTGGAGCAAAATTCTCAGGGTTTCTTGTAGTCTCTCCCTCTCTCCAACTTCTCCTCTATGGAATTTGCATGAGCAGGAGACTGAATGTTCAGTACAGATGCCCTGGTGGGCCTCACTGTCCTCATGTCATTGGTGGAAATAACTCCTCACAAATTTTCAGATATGTACACTCTATTGTCCCCCATTCTCAAAAGATAATGGCTTTTATTGAAGTGGTCGTCATGGGTTCTGCCTCCTTTGCTGCATATTAGAGCTGATAAGACATGACTTGGCCTTCTGGCTCTAGAATCCTGCACAGGGAGCATCAGCCATGTCACTGTTATGGTCACTTGCTTTCAGTTCTTGCTAAATCTATAACTTGTGTCCCACTCAAACTCTCATTGAGGTGTCCACCCCAGCATTTGCTGTTGGGATTGGCTTGTCATTGCACTATCTCCTCTCCTCTCAGGGAATGTAAACTTCAAGGTATCCATCAGATCCATGGTGCATCACCCACTTTAATGTGAGTAGTCTCGTCTCAAAGATCCAAACAAATAGTACTAAGTCAAGAGCCCCAACTTTAATGAGCCCCCTAAATTCATGAATCCTCTAATTTAACCCTGACCAAGACCCCAAAACAAAACTAGCACACATGTATCTATATGCTTTGGTACCTTTTTTTCTCTCCAACCTTCTTAATTCAAATCCCTGGACTAGACTAAGTAGGAAGTTGGCTTTCTTTTATTCTTCATATGTGATATCCTTCTGCTATTAGAGAATGTATGCCACAGAAGAAAAGAGTCTCTTTTTCCACTGTTGAAGACAACGATGAAAATAGTTCTTCAAACTAAAGGAAAGAATAAAGAAATTTGGACAACCCCCTTTCAAAGCTATAATAAAATGTATAAGGCTAACATGGCATAATTTTATTTTTGTGTCAGAAGCAGAATATTAACTAAGTCTTTCTCTTTGTATTCTGCATTATGTGTGCCTAATATAGTCCCAGGCAACATCTACCTTTGGGAAACCAGGGTAAAGGTCTTATATTCAAAAAGGCAAAAGAAAAAAGCACATTAATAATTTTCAAACTATATTCCCATTATACCTCAATGTCAGGAATACACAAAATGACTCCTTGGTATGCTTTGTGGATTAGAGGCCAAAGTCAACGGTCTGATTCCTTAAATTAAATAACTAGTTTGCTGCAGTAATAGCATTTACAGGTTAAACTCTAACTTTGAGCAATTATTCTATTACTTATTTATTTCTTATATTACAAAGGCAATAGACAAAACAGTGTGGGTGAGTAGCACAAGTTCTCATCATGATTCAAAAATCATACTTGTGAAATATAAATCCTCCTGATATTGAGCATTGGTATCATCTTTAGAGCATTTGATTGGATCAGTTTAAATTTTGCTATTCTGATCCCATAAAAAAAATTGTGTCCATCCTATAAGGTATTCACTATAGTACTCTCCATTCCTAACTTCAGCCTACTGCTAAAATTAACAAAATCATGCTGCAAATATTCAAATAACTTAGGAATTTTATTTTGTTTTTATTCTCGTATTATTTCTGAGGGTGGAAAACAGTGGTTAAATATCTAATTCAATTTTTTAAAAATATGAGCCAGAAAAACTTTCATCATTTGTAAATAATATACAGATCTTTAAGTAAACAGTCAGCTTTTAAAGGATCCTTAGCATGTTAGGTTTCAGCACAATAATCATTGGCCAAATTGGTTTCAGATTCAGTGACTATCCAATTGATAAATAGATGGGTATTTATGGCTTCTTTGAAATAAGATGGAACATATTACCATTCAAATAGAAAAGAATAACAGCACTTCATTCATTCTTGCAGTGTTTCATTGAATCCACCAAAGGGTACAGGATCACATGCTGTGCTTAACTCAATTGATGATGAACAAGAAGTAAGGCACAGGAATTCTGCTTCTGACCAGGAAAGGGGAAAGAGAAAGTGTTCACCCTCTCACAGTAAATAATTAGAAAACTGGACCAATCTCATTTTAAAATTATGTTCAGGCATTAGACCACAGAAAACATAGATTCTCTTCCCTGAAAAAGGAAATAAATAAGATAATCCCTACAATTTTCCCAACTTTCTAGTAAAGGCACTATCCAAGCCCTGGTGCCAGGAGGAGAAGCCAAAGTAGAGCATAGATGTCTCACTGGTTAGAAGACAGACCTGAGTGCCACAGGCTGGGTGGTTGAAAGTTGATGGGCAAAGTTCCAGAGAAGAAGGCACTACAAAGAGAACAGGGGACATCTAAGTTTTGATTATTCAAATAGTAGAATCCTCACTGGACATTTAGTAGAAACTTCAAAAGGATTTTGCTTAATAATAAGGTAAACTAGACGTTGATTAAAGACTATTCTGAACTCAAAAGCCAGAATTAATACAGCAACAAAACCAAAAACAAAGGTATCGTAAGAAAATAAAACTTATTATATTTCATAAACAGATGAAATGTCTTTTAAAATATATGCAAAAATTTAATAATAAAAAGGATCAAATCAAGACTAAATGGGGTTAATTCCAGAAATTTAAGGTTGTGTTACCACTGTAAAATAATTGATATATTCAGCACATTAGCAGAAAATATATGTGTGTGTATCAGCCTAGTTGAAAAATAAGCAAACATGAATGACTAATAAGCATCCAAAAACATGCCCAATACTTTTTGCCATCAAAAAAGTAAATTAAAAAACTCACAAGCTATCACTATATATTAGCATGACTAAAATTAAAAACATTGATAGTTGAAAATTAGCAATTGGAAGTGTAAAGTGGTAAAACTCCTTTAGAAAGCAATTTGGCAGTTTCTTACCAAAAAAAATTAAACAAATGCTTGCCAGATGATGTAGCACCCCTAATATTTACCCAAGAAAAATGAAACCATGTAGCACACACAGAATTATATATGCATGCTTATAGCAGCTCTATTTGTACTAGTAAATTTGATTAACACAAATATCCAAATGGGTAAAGGACTAGACAAATTTTAGTATTTCCATAATGTACTATCCAACAAGAAATTGTAATAAACTATTAATTTCCACAATATGAATGAATTGCAAAACCAGTATGCTGAGTGAAAAAGCTAAACACAAAAGAGGTGGCATCCTGTTTCCATTTAAAGAAAATTCTGGAAAAGGCAAATTTAGTCTATAATGATTGTGAGTGGTTACCTAGAGCTGAAGGCAGGAATATGATTGAAAAGGAATGAAACAGAATGCTTTATCATGATATACTTATTTCTAGGTTGATTTTGAAATAACTCAGTTTTCAACTCACAAAACTATGAATCTAAAATGAATGGATTTTTATTGTGCATATAAGTATACCTAAAAAGTTAATTTAAAAAAAGGTGGGGTGGAGTAATTCACTAAAGGAAAGGAAATCACGTTTACTTTGTAGTTTTCAACTTATATTCCACATCCAAATAATGAAATATTTGCTCGATATTCATTATGATACCCTGATAGTCGATAGTTAACAGAAATCTGTATATGGCATTATTATTCTAAAAGGTAGTTCCTTTATCTTTGCTCTGTAAACTGTAGGCACCATCTTCTAACAGGATCTCCAGCTTATGAATAACTGGAGAACTGCTTTAAAATGAAGATATATATATATATATATATATATATATATATATATATATATATATATATATATATATATATTGAATTGAGAGACACACATCAGAAAAGAACTGAGATACCACTGTGTGCTCCAATGTGTAACCAACGGAGGAACTGTTACTTGGGATACAAAAAGATGGTAATTTGCCCACTAGTAAAACTTAGAAAAAAGGAGGTAGGATGAAAACAACTAAGTCTAATTTACTACTCTTTGAATCAAAGTTGTAACTTTGTCTTGGTCAAGAAACTTGTGAATTTCCTATTGACTATGGATCACCAGAACCAAAAAAAGACAAATAGAAGTGTCAGGTTGCAGCACAACAATCATTAGGAAGGAGATGGCAAGTCATGTTTCTTGTGTGACAATTATAAGAGGTCTGATAAACAGTACTTTTTCCTTCTGGAGGAAAAAAATATAAGTTCTTTAAAGGAAAAAAAGTAGATAATTTCTTTTTAATATATCTGAACCTATATAATTAACATAGTTTTTTAAAATAGAAAAATGCCAATTTTTTTAATTTTTAAGGAGAAAAAAATTAATACTTGCAAATATGTAAAATGAACTTAAATGATCTTTTTCATATGCAATTTGTAAAAACCACCCCATCTTTCTCTTTGGGAGTTTAAATATGAAAAATATAGTACAAGCATGGGTACCTTAAGTGGCTGAGAAAAATTACAGAAAGGTGCCAATTAATTCTCTATATCTGGAAATTTCTTTCCACATAAATTCTTAAGTGAAGAGAACCTTCAGCCTTCCCATTACCTGCAAGTTAAATTCCAAATTCCTTGGTAGGACAAAACATGGACAATTATACTCTCACCCCATTCTACTTAGCAGCCACATTTTTCATTACTCTTCCTGCCCTAAAATCTGAACCAATCATCAGCCATGTTCTTTGCACCTCTATCATTTGTACATATTCTTCCTTCATTTCTTTATTCTTGACATTTACTGTCCCATAAGGCCCAAATGTCTCTTCTGTAACACTTATACTTGGTAATTTTTCTTCTCAAAGTACCAAGTGTATAGATCTTTTAAATATGTATCACAAGATACTGTTAATTTTATATGCCAGCTTCCTAATTGCACTAGAAAGAAACTTTCTTTGGGGGACAAAGTTCAATCCTATTATCTCCTCTTGGTTTTCTAATTTTTACTTTGCCACGGAGGCCCCAGATCAGCACATTTACATTCAAATATTTTTCAAACAGAAAAGATTCCCCTGGTCTCCTCATTTGATTTTATTTAACAAATATCTATATAATACTAAGTATAGGCAATACTTTATATGATTAACAGATAACAATCCATCTACTTCTCATATCAAAATGCAGTAAGACAGGAACCAATATTCGTTCTTTTTATTGATGCATGTGAAGCTGTTAGTTGCCCAAAGACTTGCACCTAACAAGGGACTGAACCAGGTTTTGACACTAAGTAGTTTGGCTCCATGGCCCATATTCCTAACCTCTTCACAACCCTGTGTCTCCCATGCCTCCTAGAGATCTAGGATCAGGGCTAAGATATATCTTAAGAACTTTCCACAGTTTCCATGAGTTAGGAGAATTAACTTACCATAATGTCCATCCAAGAATTGGTGAGGAAATCCCCACTGATGTTACAAGATTTCTATATCCTCCTTATATTATTTTTAATTGAGATATATATTTAGCTTAACTGATTTTTGGCATTTAAGAGTCATATGTAAGATTACAATGATAACTGCAATCACATAAATTTGACCTAAAGACAATTGATCCTCTAAGTTCTATTTTTAAGAATGTAAATGTATCTTTTCTCAGCAATCTCTCATTTTTTTTTAAATTCACAGGTGTGTGAGCTACCATTTACCTCTAGTTCTGATTTCAAATGACCTTCTTCCTTCTGAATATTACCACATAAATTATTTAAAAATAATCTATGCCTTACATGTATTATTTAACTTCAAAGACCTGTTAAGAGATCAAATTTCCTTTAAACACTACCTGTCCTAAAATCAGTGTTGGTTTCAGCCTTGTGAAATCCAGAAATGTCTAAAAATTTTTAATATTTGTAGTATTACAAAATAAGGGCAGTGGATGGATGAGAGGAGTGTGGGCTGGGTTTCACAAAAAATAAGCAGCAGTTTTTGTCCTGGAAACTACTGTTCATGTCTATGGGATGATTTGTGAAGAAGCATACCTTACAATATATCTCTAAACTACATAATCTGATATTTCTAAAGACAGGTAGACTCAAGGTAGACAACAGTAGTGTTGGGCACATCTACACTCCAAATTCCAAAAGAAACTCCAATGAGTCAATGCATCACTCAGGACTGGAATGGGAGGTTAAGAGCTTGTTTTCAGGAGGGGTCACTAAAAAAGAAGGCCTTCAGGAGAATATCTTTTAACACATATATGTTCTCCTTACCAAAAACTATGCTTCCAAATAGTTCCCTGAAGAAAGAAGCAAGAATATCATAACTGCCGACACCATCTTTTCTAACCATTAAACTATAGTAGAGATCTAGATACACTTACATCAAAGTATAAAGAAATGCACTACTCCCAAGAACCAAAGAGAAGTAAAATATTACCAACTGAGAAGAAAGTTCTTTAAATAATAAACAACATCCTTGATCTTCTTTATTGTCCACTTAGGACATCAAATCCCTTTTAACTACATGGGAAAACATAATAGGGAAATCTCTGATTAATATCTGTTTTTTGCTTTTGATGAAATTGTGGTTCTTTCCAAGCTAATATGTGAAAAAGAATATGAAAAATATACACCGACGGTTTGTTCATCTCAGTTTGGTCTCCTCGACTCTTGGGATTTGATCCTTTTAATTTGAGTGGGCCACACTCCCCTCTGATCTGAAAGAGATGTAGCAGTCTTCAAACATACCTATCTTCATCCTATATCCTCCCATGCAAGAGGAACCATCCAATATCTGTTGGCTTGCCCTTCCTATAGGCTACCAAAAGCACTCACCATTTGAAAGAGCAGTATTCTGGGTTGTTGGTCCCATGGCATAGTTGCTGCCAGGAACTAAGTCAGAGATTCGATTTCAGTTTGATACAATCACCTATGCTCTTTCAAGGCTAGTATTAGCCTTGAGTGAGTAGGCAGAAAGGACAAATCTAACAGCATTCAGGTAAGTTTACCTTACATTTATTTGAACACAAACCATTTTTGTCCCCCAGTACATGCTTTAACGCCTCACAGAACTAATTCTTCACAAGCAGGCAAATATTACTTTCCTCAACATGCATGCATGCATTCACATGCACACACATATACAAGCACACATCTCTAAATAGTACTGATGAACTGCCCCATATCTTGGAGTCTAATGACATTTTAGAAATGCACAAATCCTTTTAATAACAAATGCTAAATCATAAAGACAAGTTAGAAAGTAAAAATAAATGTGTGTCAAACCTGAATAATAAATATTTGCCAGAATACTTAAAATATTTATACTCCTTGAGCCAGTAAGTCAGAAATCTGCCTTAAGAAAAAAAAAAATACTAACACTCAGGCAAATATTTATGCCCCCAAGTTTTTATTGCAATGTTATTTATAATAGCAAAAAAAGTAGATGCAACATAAATACCTAACAATATGGGAATTGAATAAATTATGACATATCCATTTATTTAGGTAGTTACTCAGTGATTAAAAATTATGTTTTCTAAGACTAAGAGCATATAATGTGGAAAGAGTATAAATAGTGTTCAGTGGAAAAGCTAGCAGAATTGAGTTGCACACATAGTATAATCTCAATGTATAAGACAGGCACGTAGGAACAAGCTGAGCAGAAATATAACAAAATGTTAAGGCAGCTATTTCCAAAAAAGTCAAGAAAGTGGATGAATGCACTTTTCTCCCTTTTTCATTCAGGTATTGATGAAATTTTCCACACCTGACACATATTACTTTGATTGGCAGAAAACAAAAATAAATGTCTCTTCCTTCTGAAGCTGTCTGCAACAATTTCCCGGAGAAGCAACTCTCCACTCAGTCTTTTTATCTCGTAGCATGTTGCTTCTCTAATCATATTTCTCCAAAATATAGTTGGTAATTGTGGAATGAGAGGAAGGAAAGTTAAACACAGGGATGTGACCTAACTCGACACCTTTCTTTTAACGGGAATCTTGATTGACATAACAATTCTGGGACATTTAACCATTCAGGAGGAGAAACTTGCTCTCCAGAGCAGTGACAGGCCATCCTGGGATCTGGCTGCCCCTCCTCCCTTTAGGACAACAATGGAGTTCCAGATCAACCTGGTAAAACTGAACCTAAAGCAAACCATTATTAGTTTGTCTTGGCTGCTCTGGGAATGTGAGGCTCTTTGGGAATTAAGAGTAATGCGTTGCTAGGCACTGCTGGCCTCCGATGTGTGACTTCATTAACTGCAAGTTACACAGAGCTAGAAATCAATCTCTGGAAAGGAGGAAGAAGCTTCCAAATTATCATCACTTTCTAGTCAGCCTGTGTGCAACAATTTGGATGAATACACATTCAGAAATATTAAAGCAATTAGGAAATATGCTGGGCTCTTCCTCAACTGCCACTATTTCTTCCACCTAACCTTTTTGTGATCCATATATGATACAGTGTGTGTGTGTGTGTGTGTGTGTGTGTGTGTGTGTGTAATAATAGTTAAGAGTAACTTATGTAAAAATATCATCTTCTGTGCTTTACTAATTTAAAAAAGAAATTCATTTTTGGAAACTTTGAGGATCTAACATGTGGACATCACTGCAAGGAAGGGGGAACCAAAGAGACAGCAAAGAGACATATTAGTCATGCTTCTCACACAGCAGGGAGACAACCAAGCTCCTCTTTTGGCCAGAGGACCAGCACAAAGCCTCAATGCCTGTATCTCTTCAGCACCCCCTGCCGCCGTGCCTTCCCTAGTTATTTTTCAGCAGATAACTGGTCTCATTGAAAGTCAGTTAACAAGCAGAAAGGAATTATTCTAGAACTTAGGGATAAAAGCTTTGAAAAAATGTCAAAGAGAAAACAGAGATGAAGAATTTAAACAGATCCTTCAATATGATTAAAAAATTAATTCAAACAGTATGCCATGTCTGTGTCTTTTAAATGAACAAATGAGTTGACAGAGCTCAAAAAGAAACAGAAAAGCAACAATGAGGAATAATAATAATAACAACAACAACAACAACTAAGCATAGAGATACATACAATTACTAAAAGGATGATAGATATGAAAGAGAAATAAAATATCCTGATAGATAATTGGTGTTCACAACACAGAAAACAAAAGAAATGTAATGGGATGGGGGCGTCAAAACTATAGGGGAAAAGATTACCAAAATAAAAATCTAATCTGGAGTTGAAAATGGATCACTATGTACTAAGAAATAAAAGTGGACAGTTACCTGAATTAGAAAGGGTCCCAGGAAATATGATACAAAAATTTGATACAAAACAAGTAACTCAAAGATATCTTTAGGAAAAAATGGTAAAATTACAAGGATTTAAAAATAATCAAAAGGGATTCGGGCAGAACTGTCAAGGTGCACATAAGCACAAGCAGAAAAGTAGGACATGTGAGCTTGACTGCCTTCTTTACCTTTTTGGTACTGTCTAAAAATGGGGAATGTTATTAAATACAGACAACCAAAGAAAGAAATGGTTGCTCTAAACTTTATAAAGTTTTTTAGCTTCAGGAAGGTATTTTAAAACTAAATCTCTCTCGTGTGGTAGACATTTATCTGATGCTTCAGATAATTCAGTAATTCCTTTTGATTTCGTAAGCACTTACTTCTATTAAATGTAATTAAAATTAAATTTAATGCTAAAAAATGAGTGTCTATAATCCGTTTAGTTTTCAGTAATGAGGACTGAATATAGGGGTGGTTAAGCACTGAATGATAACCACAGCCCTATATATTTTTTTTATTTGGAAATAGAGTCTGCTAATTTGCTGAAGCTGGCCTCGAACTTGCGATCCTCCTGCTTCAGCTTCCTAAATCACTGGGATTACAGGCATGTACCACCACGCCTGCTCTAAAAGTACTTTTTATAAAACCTATCTATACATATGTATAGAAAGATGTCTGAAATGATATCAAATTTTGTTATTTCTTGGCTGTGACTTTTAAGTACTTTTTTTCTTTAAACTTGGGTCCTTTTCTGGATCATTTACATTTTTATACAGTTTTATGAAAAGAGTAATTATTCATTAACAAATAAATTAAGGCTTGAGTCTCTTAATCCGTGTCTCCCTGTTTTAATTACTAATGGCATTTGAAATGCTTTCTCTTAGAAAAAAATAAATATTTGTATGTATTTAATGTTTCCAGTATGAGGACCCCATCAATATCTGCTGACAGGTGTCATAGAAACAGGCAATAATTAAACTGAGGGTTCTATTCAAAGAATGTCCTGTCAGATGAAAGACAACACAAGACAACTCAAGCGTCAACACTACGATTGTCAACATAAGAATTAAAAATATTTATTATGATGATGTGTCTCATTATGATCCTTTTCAGTTACTGAGGTACATGGATAATTTTCTTTAACTATTTTTTATTCAGACCACTGAAACAGCTCTAGCAATACTCATACTTTGACATGAATCTGTACACGTAGTAAGTAAGGCCCAGAGAACAAGTTAAAACAAATGAATTGTTTGGGTTACGATTACCACGATCCTACATTTATCTTGTGAATGCTACAGTAGGGTATTTTTCTTAATCTTTTGGCAATCATTTTAGTTGAGACACTCATGAATCTAGCTAAGATAGGGTGGGGCAGAGTCTTCTGAATAACCCACTTGCTTTCTGTTAGTCTTTTCTCTCCACTAACCCCATCCCCTTGGTCCCCCTCTACAGGACACCATTCCAAAATAGTCTTTCTAAACATCCAATCTAGTCCTCTTCTGTTCTCAGAATTCTTAATAAATATCCATTGCCTATCCCTTCAAAATCTAAGTCTTATTATTTTACAGAGGGTTCACTATGCTCTGAGCCTGCCTTTCTTTATAAATTAATTTGAGAGAGGGATAATATTTTCCCTCTCCAAGTTGTCATAAGGAAAGGTCATTCCTCAGCATAGGCGAGCCTCTCACCACCCTTTACCCCAAGGAGGCAGAGATCTGAGGGGCAAATAAGGGAAGCTGAACTATAATACTCCTGGTGAGCACCATCCATCTCTCTCAAGGGAGTGGGCTGCTCGTGAGCAGCAGGGTTTCAGTTCCTCCTCTGTGTCTCTGTCCATCCTGGGTCTTCCTCCTTTCATTGGGCCAGGAAATCTAATCCATTCTGAGTTTCAGGATTATCAAGTTTATTTGACCCCAAATCCTAAAACCACATGTTCAATCTGGCCTCTATCAGTGAAAAGAAATATCCTGCCCCTCTATACTACTTTAATTATCACATATTTTTTGGAACACAGTTGAAGGATGCTATTCATTGGAGGCCTCCTCAAAAATGTCAATAAATAGTCATATTTTATTTTTTTTAAAAAAAGCTCACATGTCATTTAGTCATCACAGTCTGCCCCCTCCTGACAAGCTCCACCCTCAGCACTTGCCTCTGATGTTCCTCTCAACTCCTGTTACCCTCTCATGTCCTCCACCTCCAGGTTATTTTCTCTGACTTATGAGGGAAGAAAAGATATCACATTTTAATTTGCAAAATAATAATGAGATGAAATTTTCAGGACAAATCAAGAAATAGAACTGACAAAATATTGCACATACACCAAATTTTCTTCAAAATGTAAATTCAAAAATATAGTTATCAAACAGGTTCTTTGAAACTTTTTGCTCAAATTTGGGGAATGTCAGTAATGAAAGTGGTTCCAGGCCCTCAAGCTGATATTTCCAGCTTTGAGATTGAGGAATGGGTGACAGAAAGTGCATTTCCTGACTATAGTTTAGCTACACTGGGAATTTTTAAACTAGAGTTCATGCTTGGCAACAAAAGAGCATATCCAACTGTCTATTATTTTTCCAGTATATGATTTTAGGCCCTTAGTGAAAATTAATTCTGTTCTCCATCAGGGTAAAAATCCAATGAGAGCTTGAACTCTTGTGAAATAACATTATATGTTTCCTTTTAATTGTTTTTGCAGACAAAGGACTTAATCTCTTCCTAAACAAATTAGAGGAACATGCTTATCAAAAGAGAAAGCACCTAGGCGTTCCTTAGAAAAGGGAGCTTTGTAAAAAAATTTACTTATTTATTATTCCTTAATGTATATTTGCAAACCTATTAGAGGAGAGGTAAGAGTGTTTTGGCCTATGGTGCTTAAGAATAATTGTCCTGTTTTGCTATGTCCCTTTGTTCTCAGAAAAGGAAATACCATTATATCATTGCATGATTGATGAATAGAGTTTTAGACCAAAGTAGTTCTTCAAATTTCATATAATACCATATTGCTCTCTTTTTTGATTCTTAGTTTTCTGTTCTATTTCTGATATAGGATTAAAAAGCAAAAAAAATGAGTTTTCCTACTATCTCTGGGGAAAAATTCTATTCATTCATGTATTTATTGCTATGGTTTGGATGCCATTGACCCCCACATTGGCATTTGGTAGAAGCTTGGTTCCAGTGCAGTGGTGGAAGATGGTGAGGAAACTTAAAGAGGTGAGGCCTATGGAGAGCCTTTAGGTCACTGGCGAAGGATATTCTAGTCTCCTAGAAGTTCTTATAAAATCAGTTTGTGATAAAAATCTGAGCCTGACTTATAAGTCACTCTCCAGTTTGAGGTTTTAAGATATGATTCTTCTTCCTGCACTAGCTCGAGTTCTGAGATCTGTTATCGACCATGAGACCCTCATAAAAGCCCACGCCAGAGTATTTGGACTGTCAGCCTTCAAAACTGTGAAACAAAAAGACATCTTTTCTTTATATAGTTAGCATATTTCAGATATTTTGTTATAGTGGTGAACATAATCAATACTATAAAAAACTGACTCAAACATTTATAATGAACAGGCACAAGTAAGAATGAAGTTAAAGAATTTTATATTTTTTGCAACTCTCACATTTTGAAGCAATAATGAGTATTAAAATATATATGAAAAAAAGAATAAGTGAAAAGCCACATGTGTATATTTTTAAATAAAGCACTGAAAGGTATTATATTACTTATTTGAGAGATTTTTAGATATGTATTGGATTTTTAAATTTTATTTCTCACTAAAATAAAAACCCCAAATAAAAGACTTATATTTAATGACTCTGTTAAAGTGTATCATATACTTGAAATTTAGCATTCTTATTTCATTAATTCTGTTGAATACTTTTACAGAGGAAATTGATAGGTGTAGCAGCTAGCCAAATAGCTTCTAATTTGTAATAAATGAGACAAACCTTTTCCAAGGAAATATAGTTTCAAAATTGAACCAATATTCTATTTTAGTTAAATTTTTTCCATTAAAAATGAAATTAGTAGCAATTGTCATCCAGCATGGCAATATTTCAGCTTAATCTGAAATTACCACTTTCTGAAAGCAGAATGCCTGGCAGGAGCCACACAAAGGACGGGAACTTTCTATTAAGTTAGCCTTCAAGTCAGGGATTAAAGAGATCATTTATTTCTCCCAGAAGAAATAATACCCCTCCTAGTGAGAACACAATTTATTAATTAGCATATAATAAAAGTAATCAGATACATCATTCTTGACTTTAGTCAAATTACTGGGAAGTTAAATATAAAATCTAAACTTAATGTTTAAACAGACACACACACTGTGCTTCTGCATAAATGTACTTCTATGCCAAGCAGAAATAATAGTTTTGAATATGATCAAACCCATTACCTAAGCCATCTCAGCAGATGGTCAGACTGCAGTGGCAAAGACAGGCAACTGAGATCTGTTAGTCCTATTTGATGGCTGGGCAGACATCAAATAAACTTCATCCTGAGCTAAGCAAGTCTATGACACTTGCATCAGTGCTATTCTCAATAAATGTGAAAAATATATTTGATGATAGTTGTGTGAATTTTCAACTTACTTGGTATGAACTATAATTTGCATAAAACAATGTATGTGTAGAAACAAACACTTCTGTGGGGTGAATCTGAATTTCTGAGATTGGACTGAAAAGCTTGAGATTTCTTTTCATTCCTACTATTGATCTAAATAAATTCCCTAGGTTTCAAGATTATTTTCTGCCAATATGTTGCTAAATATCAGGAAGATTAAGAAGATGATATTTTTCCAATGTTGGGCATGATAGATAGGAGTCTATAAAAATCCCAAATAGAAGTATTAAAATTCATAATATTTCTCTTATACAAGAGAAATAATAGTCACTGAATTAAAAACAGCCTGTCTCAATTTGAAAACCAAGAAGTTTTCAAAGGAACATCTAATAAATCTTTGAACATTTCTGAGTATATCATAGCAGACACTCTATGAATATGCTAAAATATTATTTCCTAATTTTCCCATTAGATGCCACCAAGATAGCATACAAAAGTTTATTTCAGTTTAAAATAATTCCCATGGATTTATTTCACAGGATTCTAGCAGAAATTAATGCCCTACATATAAAAATCAAACAGCAACAATAATACAAATTATGTGTCTGATATTCCATAAAGAAATAAGAAATTTTTGAGCTGAAAGGAATCCTAAAAATGATAAAGTATATTGATGTACATTCTGGAATCTACAGACTACATTTGGCCCTTCTGACTCTTTGGTGAGGCTCATAATAGAATATCAAGGATAAGGTCTACAAAGTCCTAAGTTCTGCAGACTGTTTTCCAAATCTTAGGAATCACCTGTTGAATGTGTGGTTCTGGGTAGTAGAGAAGATAAACTAATGAAATTGCTAGGCAAGGAATTTGAAGGAAGATTGGCTCAGTGTGGGACACAGGAGGAAATGACCAGCAGGTGGCAGTGTGTGAGAGACAGGTTGTTTTCTAAATAAAAGGTAAAGCACTTTCACTAGCCACTATCAGAAGGAGAATAGTGGCTGATGAAAATCATTTTTTCCAACACAAGAAGGCTGGGAAATAGATTTTAGAATAAAATTGTTGCTGACTTTTCCTCCATTTGCAATGGGAAAATCTCATTTTAAATACTACAGCATGAGACATACCACATTTTCAATTAAGTGGTTTAGAAGATGAGTAGGGAAGAAAAATATAAGAATTTCAAAAACAAATTTAGTCAGTTTCAACTTTCCTTTATGATAGCACTTTATTGTATGTTCCTAAATTGTTATTCACAGAAATAATAAAAGAAATTTTATATATGTTTTCAAACATTGTCTTTCCACTATATTGCATATACTTTATAAGCATAACTGATAATTTTTAAAATTCATTTTGAAGGACAATTTTTCCTGAATTGACACTGATGGAAAATTGCAAGCCCACAACAGACCCAATCCCATCACCTCTTCATGAAGACAAGAAACAAATAATTGGAGGATTTAAATATTTTCTCAAAGCCACAAGATGAAGTAATATAACTAAAACTAGAATGCAGATCTACAAAATGTGAATCCAAAGTTCTTAACTATTGAAAATAATACATGCAAATGAGGTTTTTAATGTGTTGCTTTTGATCTGTAGCCAGCAGGTGATGGCTATTAATTATAGTTTTACATACTTAATTTGCACATTACTTACATTGAATTACATTCTAGGTATGAACTCTAAATCCAAGCATATAACATCAAATTCATACTTTCATTAAACCATCTATACTAGTATTTAAATATCATTGCCTAGGCCCCTATGAAAATACAAAATAGATAATTTCAGCCCAGGAAAAGTATGACAGTTTAACAGCAAAGAATAAGGTTCTTTTACCCACTTCTTAGAATTCAAAGATACAATTCTCAGCTTAAATAATGAGACTTAGTATGAATGGTTATGTTATAATCAGGTTAAAGGGTAAGTCAATATAACTGTCCCTAAAATTAGTGAAGCTAATATTAATCTTATGAAATAAATCACCTCTGTGCCACAGAAATGAATTTTCAGTCAAGCACACAACTCATTTTTAGAAATAAAAGTGTTCATAATGCATGAAAAAAACAGAACAGAATTTCCTCTGGAGTGGTGCACTAATGAGAAATACAAAGATTTGACAGTTTAGCTTGACCAAAACTGTATGGTATTTAAATCTATTCCTTTTGTTTATAAAAAGAATGCTCCTTAGCTTTACAGAATTCATAGTCTCATTAAGTACATGAATATATTTGAAATAGTAGTATATTCTTTCTTTCCTAATATTTCAGACTGTCCCTTTCACTAATGAAATAACATGATCTTTTAACATTCAAGCCTCAAGGCTCTCTCTACTACTGTAGAGAATGTAAATGTTTTCAAGTTTCAAAAGCTCAGCCTCTAAGGGAACCCCAGGCAAAGATGAAAACCAATGAATTAGCTAAATTTCCTGTCCTTAAGGCAGAACAAAAATTCCCCAGGATCCAAGGAAGAGACATTCAGTAAACAAGAAGCAAGGAAGCAGTTGAGGCTGAAGGAGATGAAAGATTTGTAGACCCTAGCATGGAATCACCAGACCTCCATGGATCCTGATGAAGAATTCGTGACCATACCTCCAACTGAGCTCAAGTTTAGGTCACTTGAATCTACAACTCACCTAGTAACTACATAGGACAGCTGCATCCCATTGTGGGAATTGTGGACTTCATAATCTAGGGAGATGTTATTCACAAAAATTGTTCTGAATAGCACCTGCTTGTGGGAGACCAACTTTGCATATGACTGAGTCACACTCCCTAACTGGGTGCTGAGGCATCCAGTTCGCAGAAATGTGGCAGGACTTTCCCCACCCTTCTTGAGTTCGAGGGATGGTGTCTCATGCATGGGTGTGTCTTGCTACAGCCCCATGGGTGAAGCTATGCTCACCTGTTCCTTTGTAATATAACCCCTTGCCCTGTTTGGGATAGAATGTTCCATGGAAGCACCCTTTGTGTGTCCCCTCATCTTACTGTGCCCTTGGGTGTGACCTTCCTAGATGTCAGTCAACCTGCTGACAGCAGACATCATGAAGCTGGACTCAACCCCCTGAAACCTGACCCCTTGCCTCATTTGAATAGCTTCTCTTCAATAAAAGGGGTCAGCACATGTGGTCTCTCTCTCTCTCTCTCTCTCTCTCTCTCTCTCTCTCTCTTCCTGCGGACCCTTAAGGTCAGAGGAGCCGTCACAGCGACCCCAAAGATAAAGGTATTGTGTCCCTTGTGTAGTTATTTTGCACAGCCCAGTCAGCCCAGTTCAACTGGAGTGACCCCTGAGTGTTTTAGTCGCGAGTGAAACCCGGCACCCACTGAGATGGTGTTACCTTACACAACATACTCCAAAACCTCATGAGAACACACTTAGCCTTTGAAGACTACCCAGCCTCTGTCAGTGGTACATTTCCTGTGGTAAGAAGTCAGGTTATCTATTCTCCATCTGGCAACTAATGAGGTGCTTCTTTAGCAGCAACGAAGCAACATCTATTGACTAATCAGCAAGCTGTCTGTGCCCTGAAACTTCACTTGACCCACTGTGTAGCTCACCTTCCTTTCAGCATTCAGACACATACACATAATTCTGTAATGTTGTTAGAGAAATAAGAACTAGATGGATGGAAATGGAAACTTTTCCCTACATTGTTGACAAGAGACTGGGGGCAGCTTTAAGAAAAATTATGGAGGGATCAAGGGGATTTTTAAGAATTCTGATCTGAATTGAATTTTCAGTCTTGAGAAAGTTCTGCAGGTTGCCAACACTTTACCAAAACAATGAACAATTGTTATGTCCTTTTCATATGCCAAAAATTGTTCTAAATAAAAGATTAATGTGGAAAAATAATGCCTATTAAATAAGAGTACAACTAACAACTAAAAAAGAAGTCACTGTAACCAGGATGCTTGGATTTGTGTCCACACTTCTTAATAACTCCCAAATCTCAAGCAAGTTTCTTATCCGTGTGCCTCAGTTTCCTCATTTATAAAATGAGATAGGATAGATATATAAAAAAGACAAAAATCAAATTTCTAATGGTGAAAACAACTACATCTGAGATGAAAAATATACCCCATAGGATAAACAATGAACTGAACATTTCAAAAAATAATTTAATGAACATGAAGCCATAACAATAGAAACTATCAAAATAAATCAGAATCAGAGAGAGAAAAAAAAAGACTAAAAAAGTGAATAAAACACCAGCAATCTGTGAGAAAACTTCAAATAGGCTAATAGAGATGTAATTAGAGTCCTTGAAAAAAATGACAGAAAAAATACAGAAGGAAATAATAACTGAAAATTTTCCAAATCTGATGAAAATTATAAGCCCAGAAATTCAAGGAATTCCATTAATTTCAATCACACACACACACACACACAAAAAAAAAAAAAAAAAAAAAAACATAAAAAATGGGGTATAGCTTAATGGTAGAACATTTGCCCAGCATGTCCAAG
Source organism: Marmota flaviventris (assembly GCF_047511675.1). Lineage (NCBI taxonomy): Eukaryota > Metazoa > Chordata > Mammalia > Rodentia > Sciuridae > Marmota > Marmota flaviventris. Next base: position 68,774,614 of record NC_092504.1, on the reverse strand, counting down.
GCCTGGTTTCAACTGTTGTCACCACACAGAAAAGAAAGGAAGGAAGGAAGGAAGCAAGATATCTCAAACTCAAATTGCTTAAAACAGTGACAAAAAGAATAAAACAAAAACTTTCTGTGAGATTGTATCACCAAAAAATCAGCATAAGTTGAAAATATCATTAAATAAAACAATGAACTTAATTGCACCTAAACAAATGAATATCAAACCTTAGTGACACATTTCACTGTAGAATAGTGGTTGTTTATCCTTGTGATCTTACAGATGACAGCAATTATGGCTTGCTGGTACCTGAAATTGCAAGAGAGTAAGTACCTCATATCCCTAGCCAGGGAAAAGATTAAAATTCAAAATTTGAAGTACAGTTTCTGCCAAATGCATATTGCTTTACTTTCACACCATTATAAAATAAAGAAATAGTGAATAAACTATCCCAAGTCAGAGGTGAGCTTATTAAAAGTAGTCAGAGAACAAAAGATATAGTATGTTCAGAATTTAAAAATGGGAATTGCGATAGAGTTTTTATCAGAAACAATGTAAGCAAGAAGACAGTGAGATGATGTCCTTAAAGCAGTATCAAACAAGAATGATAGTGTCTTTTAAAAACTACAGGTGAAATTTTAAAAAAAAGTGTTTTATAAAACAAAGAAATCAGGAATGAACCTTTGGGTATATGTTCAAATGATTTTTGACAAGATGTAAGATCATTCAATGGAAAGAAGCCACACTCTTTTCCACATATGGTACTTAGAAAATTGGATTTCCACTTGCAAAAGAATGAATTTGGAGCCTTACCTTACATTATATAAAGAAATTAACTCAAAATTGATCAAATCCTTGTACAGAAGAACCATAACTGCAAACACATTAAAGAAAGCAGAGCAAAACCTTCATGGCACTGAATTAGGCAATGATTTCTTGGCTACTACACCAAAAACACAGGCAACAAAAACAAGAACAGATAAATTGGACTGCATCAGAACTAAAAACTCGTATGCATTGAAGGACACAATCCATCAGGTAAAAAAGGCAGCCTACAAAATGGTATAAAATAGGATCAAATCATATATCCATTAAGAGGTTAATATTTAGAATGTTAAAAACTCCTGTAACTCAGCAACAAGAACAAACAAATAACCTGACTTAATAGGCAAAGGATATGAGTAGACATTTCTTTTCTTTTTTTTTTTTTTTGGCGGGGGGGACCAGGGATTGAACTCAGGAGCACTCGACCACTGAGCCACATCTCTAGAACTAGTTTATATTTTATTAGAGACAGGGTCTCACTGAGTTGCTTAGAGCCCTGCTAAATTGCTGAGGCTGGCTTTGAACTCCGCAATCCTCCTGCCTCCACCTCCAGAGCCACTGGGATTTTAGGCGTGTACCACTGCACCCAGCGAGTAGACACTTCTTTAAAAAGTCTTTTGTTGAATGCCAACACGTTCAGGAAAAGATGCTCAATATCATAAATCCTTAGGGAAATGCAAATCAAAATTACAATGAGAGTAATCCATGGGAGTATAAAATTGTTTAGTCATTATGGCAGTTCCTCAAAAATTTTAAAATAAAATTATCATATAATCAAGCAACTGCACTTCTGGTAGATATTCAAAAGAATTAAAAGCATGGTGTCAATGAGATCTCTGCACATCCATGTTCATAGCAACATTATTCAAATAGTCAGAAGGTGGAAGCAACCCAAGTGTCCCTGAAAACATAGAAAGATAAAGTAATGTGGCATCCTCAGGCCACTTATCTGTAGGTTTTGTACCTTTGCGTTCAACCAACCTCACATTGAAAGTATTCAGGAAGAAATTATATCCATACAAAACACATATAGACTTGTTTCTTTTCATTATTCAATAAACACTACTGTATAATATTATTTACATGGTATTTGTATAGCAATAGGTATTATAAGTAACCTAGAAATGATTTAAAGAAAACAAGAGGATGGGCATAGGTAAATGAGTACTGTGCTATTTTACATAAGGAATTTGAGATATCATGGTTTCTGATATTCTCAGGGAGTCCTGTATTTAGTCCCATGTGAATACTGTTGCAACTACTGTGTGTGTGTGTGTGTGTGTACATATACTAGAATATTACTTGAGGACATTATGCAAGTAGAATGAACCTGTTACAAAAGGACATATATTATATGACTATATTTGCAGGAGGTACCAAGACTGACCAGATGTATAGACAGAAAGTAGAACTGTGACTGCCAGGAGGTGGGCATGGAGTACTTAGTGTGTTCTGGGTACAGAATTTCAGTGGAGGAAGACAAAGCATTCTGGAACTGGATGATGGCAGTTGCATAACAATGTAAATATACTTATTGCCTCTGAACATACTATTTTAAGTGATCAATTTTATGTGTATTTTGCCAATATTAGGTCTGGAGTGAGGCATTCATATTAAAATTGGTATTAAAGGTTCTAGACTGTCAGTAAGGTGAGAAAAGTAATGAAAAGACAATAAAATATAAAGGAAGAAGTGAACTATTCTTATTAGCAGATGATATAAAGCCTGTAGAAAATCCTATATGATCTAAAAGAAAACTAGTAGGACTAATTGATGAGTTTAGCAAGGCTGAAAAATCCACTCTCCAAATATATCGATCTATGTGCTAGCAAAGGACAATAAGATATTGAAATTCTTTAAATTTTGTTTACAATCAAATGAAAATATGAGAAATACTTAGAGATAAATCTGGCAAAAGATATACAAGACTTGTATGCTGAAAACCAGAAAATATTGCTGAAATTAAAGATGTGCTAAATAAATGAGGGAAATGTACCATAGACGTGAAATAAAAGACTCAATATTAATGTCACCTTTCTCAAAAATTTTCTGTAGTTTCCATGCAATCCCAATCAAAATTAAGGGATACATTTTGGAGAAATTGATAAGCTGATTCTAAAGCTCATGTATAAATATAAAGAATTTTAAAAAGCTAAAGCATTTTAGAAAAGAAGAATTAAATTTGAGGATTTACAGTAATAATTGTAAAGAGAAAGTAATCAAAATAAGGTAGCATTAGCAGCAAAACAAGCTGCTCAAAATATATCATAAATACAAATGTACAATATTAATTCAAAATATGTTATGTACATAAATTCTAAAATTATAAGACTTCCAAAAGAAAATATAGGTAATATTTCTGACCTTGAGTTAGGCATGGGAACACTTTTAGGTGTAATGGATATGGTATATTCTGATAATTAACAGATATCTTCACTATTGATATCTTCATTGTGATGATGGTGTCACAGTATATACCTATTTTAAAACTTATTAAACTAAAATGAATTCAGCAAAGTAGCAGGATATAAAATCAACACGCATAAATCAAAGGCATTCCTGTATATCAGCGACAAATCTTCTGAATTGGAAATGAGGAAAACCACCCCATTCACAATATCCTCAAAAAAATAAAATACTTGGGAATCAACCTAACAAAAGAGGTGAAAGATTTATACAATGAAAACTACAGAACCCTAAAGAGAGAAATACAAGAAGATCTTAGAAGATGGAAAAATATACCCTGTCCATGGATAGGCAGAACTAACATCATCAAAATGGCGATATTACCAAAAGTTCTCTATAGGTTTAATGCAATTCCAATCAAAATCCCAACGGTATTTCTTGTAGAAATAGATAAAGCAATCATGAAATTCATATGGAAAAATAAAAGACCCAGAATAGCAAAAGAAATTCTAAGCAGGAAGTGTGAATCAGGAGGTATAGCGATACCAGATTTCAAACTGTACTACAGAGCAATAGTAACAAAAACAGCATGGTACTGGTACCAAAACAGGCAGGTGGACCATTGGTACAGCATAGAGGACACAGAGACCAATCCACAAAATTACAACTATCTTATATTCGATAAAGGGGCTAAAAGCATGCAATGGAGGAAGGATAGCATCTTCAACAAATGGTGCTGGGAAAACTGGAAATCCATATGCAACAAAATGAAACTGAATCCCTTTCTCTCACCATGCACAAAAGTTAACTCAAAATGGATCAAGGAGCTTTATATCAAATCAGAGACTCTGCGTCTGATAGAAGAAAAAGTTGGCTCCGATCTACATATTGTGGGGTCGGGCTCCAAATTCCTTAATAGGACACCCATAGCACAAGAGTTAAAACCAAGAATCAACAAATGGGACTTACTCAAACTAAAAAGTTTTTTCTCAGCAAGAGAAACAATAAGAAAGGTAAATAGGGAGCCTACATCCTGGGAACAAATCTTTACTCCTCACACTTCAGATAGAGCCCTAATATCCAGAGTATACAAAGAACTCAAAAAATTAAGCAATAAGATAACAAATAACCCAATCAACAAATGGGCCAAGGACCTGAACAGACACTTCTCAGAGGAGGATATACAATCAATCAACAAGTACATGAAAAAATGCTCACCATCTCTAGCAGTCAGAGAAATGCAAATCAAAACCACCATAAGATACCATCTCACTCCAGTAAGATTGGCAGCCATTATGAAGTCAAACAACAACAAGTGCTAGTGAGGATGTGGGGAAAAGTGCACACTTGTACATTGCTGGTGGGACTGCAAATTGGTGCGGCCAATTTGGAAAGCTGTATGGAGATTCCTGGGAAAGCTGGGAATGGAACCACCATTTGACCCAGCTATTGCCCTTCTCGGACTATTCCCTGAAGACCTTAAAAGAGCATACTATAGGGATACTGCTACATCGATGTTCATAGCAGCACAATTCACAATAGCTAGACTGTGGAACCAACTTAGATGCCCTTCAATAGATGAATGGATTAAAAATGTGGCATTTATACACAATGGAGTATTACTCAGCACTAAAAAATGACAAAATCATGGAATTTGCAGGGAAATGGATGGCATTAGAGCAGATTATGCTAAGTAAAACTAGCCAATCCCTAAAAAACAAATGCCAAATGTCATCTTTGATATAAGGAGAGCAACTAAAAACAGAGCAGGGAGGAAGAGCATGAGAAAAAGATTAACATTAAACAGGGACGAGAGGTGGGAGGGAAAGGGAGAGAGAAGGGAAATTGCATGGAAATGGAAGGAGACCCTCATTGTTATACAAAATTACATATAAGAGGATGTGAGGGGAAAGGGAAAAAAATCAAGGGAGAGAAATGAATTACAGTAGATGGGGTAGAGAGAGAAAATGTGAGGGGAGGGGAGGGGGGATAGTAGAGGATAGGAAAGATAGCAGAATACAACAGTCACTAGTATGGCAATATGTAAAAACGTGGATGTGTAACCGATATGATTCTGCAATCTGTATACGGGGTAAAAATGGGAGTTCATAACCCACTTGAATCAAATGTATGAAATATGATATGTCAAAAAAAATAAAAGAAGAGCCCAAACTGCAAAAAAAAAAAAAAAAAAAAAAAAAAAAGTGGTTGTACTAACTTCCAAACCCACCAGCAGTGTATAAGTATTCTCTTCTCTGCATTCTCGCTAGTATTTTTTTATTTGGTGCTGGGGATCGAGCCAGAGGTGGTTTACAACTGAATTACATCCCCAGTGCTTTTTAATTCTTTAAATTTTAGGACAGAGTCTCCTTAAATTGCTGAGGGTCTCATTAAATTGTTGAGGCTGGTCTTGAAGTTGTTATTCTCCTGCATCACCTTCTGAATTGCAGGCATGTGCCATTGCACCTGACCTCTCCTGCATTTATTACTATTTGTATTCTTGATGGTACATTCTTGTTGAAAATATTCATATAAAAGAGTATTTGAGTGTGGATTTTCTTTGAAACAAACCATATGGAGGGCATCTCACAAATAAAACAAGATAGGTAAAAAAATACTTATTAAACTACACACTTTAAATACGTGTAATTTGTGATACAAATATCATAATCCATAAAAAATTTTAGAATGTACAAATTGGACTTCAGAAAAATTAAGAAATATACTGTATATTTAAATATACTTTAAAATATACTGTAAATAAAATTAAAAGATAGTCACAGAATGGGAAAACTATGACCCAATCAAATACCTGACTGAAGACTTATATTTAGAACATGTTAAAAAAATTCTCAAAACTCAATAATAGGAAAATAATCTATTTTAAAAATAGAACAATAGTCTGAACAGACATTTTACTAAGAAAATTTCAAATGATAAATAAACAGAAGAAAGGATATTCAAACCAGTTACTCATTAGAGAAATGTAAATTTAAAATAATGAACTATAACTACACCCTTATTTAAATAGTTAAAATTAAAAACACTGACCAAAGGTTGGCACAGTGTTACATTATAGAACTAGAATTCTCATACATTGTTGGTAGAAAGTAAAATTGTATGGCCATTGGAAAACAGTTTGGCAATTCCTTTAAAAGGTTAAATATATGCCTACCATATGATTTACCCATCCTTCTGCTCAGTATTTACCCGAGAAAAAGAAAAGCACACATACATCCATGCAGACTCAAACAGGAAAGTTCATACAATCTTTATTTTCAGGAGCCCCAAATTGAAACTAATCCAAATGTCCCAAGAAAGAATAAACAAATTGTAACACATTTATGCAATGGATTTCAACTCACAAAAATGTACATATATACATACATATATATATATATATATATATGTATGTATGTATATATATATAAATAATGAATAAATGCAACAGTGCGGATGAATTGAAATAATTATGCCAAGTGAAAGAAGCCAGATGAAAAAGAATACATATACTGTGTGATTCCATTAATAAAAATTCAAAAATATGCCAAATAATTTACAGTGGGAGAAGACAGATTAGTGATTGATTATTTAAAGCTGGGGAAGGTTGAAGAAAGAGATGGCAAAAGGCTTGGGAACTTTTTTGAGGTAATAGATATGTTCTTCATATTTATTGTAGTGATGATATCACAGTATGTACTTATGTCAAAAACTATCAAATTATGCCCTCTAAAAATGTCAAGTTTGTGGTATGTCAATTATACCACAGTAGAACGTCAGTTTTAAACATAAGAATTTGACCTCAAACTATATAACACCATCATAATGACTTAAAAAGAATTTGACCTCAAACTATATAACACCATCATAATGGCTTAAAAAGGCAAGGTAGAAGTAGATTTCTGCTTCACAGAGAAACTAAGCACAAGAGTTTTCTCCACTCATGTAATAGAGGACCTCAATCATTCCAACATACATGGAAATTATGTAAAAAAAATGCAGAAATATACAAAATTTTCTGTTTGAATCACCTCATTGGTGAAAGGACAATACAATAATACACAACTGAGTCTTCATTAACACAACGACTTATGCTTTTTCCTTGTGTTAGCTGGCTGAAAATTAAACACATGCCACTGGATCTGGCCTGTCATTCATTCTGTTGCTATTATGGGAGTTCCTGGGCAGCTGGGGCCACAGAGGTCAAAGATGCCAACAATTTATATATCACGTTAAGTATGTGATGACAGAATTCCCAGGCAACTTTAATTTTTCATTCTTTGTGTACTCCAAAAGTGCAAGATAGAAAACGAAAGCACACCAAGTGTGTCCCTTGGGGAAATAAGCAGTAAAGAACATTCCAGATAAATAAAATAAAGATATCGTGAACACATTTCATCTACAACTAAAAATATTTAAAAAAAAAAAAAATATATATATATAAAATCTGGAAAGAGAGTCAATTGTAATGGTTTTGTCTCTTGGGAACAGAAGTAGGAGATGGGGATGATGGGAGAAAGAAGATTACTCCTTGGTATTGTTTTTCTACATATTCTTGGAAGTTGCTGTCTACATACTCTTGGAAGTTAAATTTTAAATTAAATAATAAAAGTTTTTAAATGTAATGTAGCTATGCCACTGGGATCACCTTTCTCAAGCCAATCTGAGACACAGATCTAGTACTAAGGCTCCCTTCCTCAGATCAGAACACTGCTTCTACAAATCCTATTCAACATAATAAATTGGTGTATCACTTGCAGAAATAATTGGAAAATGGTGGCTAGCAACATTGTAATTACAAGTGGTGGCAAGATATAAATTATCAATGCTAATGTGACACCTCCATAACTTTGTGTAAACACGGGTTGATTTGAAACATTGTCTTTTTCATCTATAACTTTCAAACTATACTTTTACTATCAATGAGTTGTGGCTAATCTATATTCATTTGGCATCTTGTGAAAATATTCATTATATATAGCATTAATGTTAACTGCTTTTCCATACAGAAACAAAATGTGCACTGCTAGCCATCCTCAGATGTTTTATTGAAAGATATTTCCCTTTGTCATTTGTAATTTTGCATCCTATTTTAAAAAGCTTCCAAAAGTTTACCAGGTATTCACTTTAAAATCAAATACCTCTTGTGTATTTGGTTTGTACCAACTAAAAAAATTGTACAAATGTTCTTTGTACCTGATTTTTATCTCCTGATAAATTATACTGGAAGGAAGAAAACTGCTTATATTTAAGAAAACCTTAATTAGACTCATTAGTTTACCTTTGTACAAGCACTACAGGAAAAGCAGTATTGGTGCTTAAATTAGCATTTTATTGGGAAAAAAAGAATATAAAAGAAATGTGTGCAAATTATTCTCTAGAAACCTATTTATATCAAAGTTTAAACATAATGATAGTATAATCCCTTCTGTAATACCTATGAACTCTTTTTAATAATAATATAATACATTTCTTTACAACATCTCACAAAGACACTTAATACACAGGTGAAACTTGCTAGTTACTATATCAAATATTGGACATATCTAGTTTTTCTCAATATATCTAATTTTAAGTCCAGTCTTCATCACTAACTCTGCAACTTTTTTTTTCTATTTTTAACTTTTATTATAATCATGAGTTATAATGGGTTTCCTTATGGCATTGTTTTTTTCTTTTTTTGGTACCAGATATTGAACCCAGAAACTTAACCACTGAGCCACATCCCAGCCCTTTTTATTTTTTATTTTGAGACAGGGTTTTAAGAAGTTGCTTAGGCCCTCACTAAATTGCTGAGAGTGGCTTTGAACTTGCAACCCTCCTGCCTCAGCCTCCTACCACTGAGATTTCAGGCATGGGCCACTGTACCTGGCTCCTTGTGACAGTTTCATGCATGCACTTTGATCATATCCACCCTCGCTCCCACCGTCTTACTTTCTTCCCTTCCTGGGGTCCTTTCCTCTTCCCTAATAGTTCCTGCTCTATTTTCATGTCAAATGTTTTTTCCAGATTCTGCATATGAAAGAAAAGATGCAATATTTGTCTTTCTGATTCTAGCTTTCTTAACATGATGATCTCCAGTTCCATCCATTTTCCTGCCAATGGCACAATTTTGTTCTTCTCTATGGACATTATGTGTATGTGTATATATTACATTTTCTTTGTCCATGGATGGGCATCTATGCTGATTCCATACGGTGGTTATTGTGAATATTGTCACAATAAACACAGATAAGCAGGTGTCTCTTTTGTATGCTGTCTTCATTTCCTTCAGTTTTAAACCCATGAGTGGTATAATTGAATAAGATAATACTTCTATTTTCACATTCTTATGAACAGTTTTCCATATAGCTGCATTAATTTACATTCCCAACAGCAGTGTATAAAGGTTTCTTTTTTTCCCTTTGTCACAGTTCTTGTTTTCTTGTAATAGCCATTCTGACTAGAGTGAGATGGAATCTCAATGTAGTATTGATTTGCATTTCTCTGATGGTTAAATATGTTGAGCATTTTTTTCATATATTTATTGGACTTTGTACTGTTTTTAAGAAGAGTCTATTCAATTCATTTGCCCATATATTGATAGAATTATCTGTTTTTTGATGTTAACTTTTTTGAGTTCTTTACATATTCTGAATGTTAACCCTCTGTCAGATGAACAGATTTTCTCCCAATCTGTAAGTCGTATGTCTTTTCACTCTTTGCTGTGCAGCAGCTTTTTATTTTTATATAATCCCATTTGTCAATTCTTGCTCTTATTTCCTGAGCTATTAAAGTTCTATTTAAGAAATTAATGCATATACTTTTATCTTAAAGTACTTCTCCTATCTTTTCTTCCACTATTTTCTAAGTGTCAGATATTTCTTTAAGGTTTCTGATCCATTTGAGTTGGTTTTGTACAGGACAAGAGATAAGGATTTAGTTTAATCAACCATAGATGAAAGTCCATTTACTGCAGAGGCTGTCTTTCCTCTAGTGTATGTTTTGGGCACCTTTATCAAGAATCAATCAATTGTCTGTAGAAGCATGTTTATTTACCTAGGTCCTCTATTCTATTTCATTAGTCTATACATCAATTTTTATACCAATACTAGTTTACATACTTCTATCTTGCTTAATTTGTTCATCAATTTGAGGCTTTTAGTGGACTCTGTAGGGTATTCTAGGTATAGAATCACATCATCTATGAACAGGAACAATTTTCTTCCTCCTTTCCTATTTGTATCCCTTTTCTTTCCTTCTTTTGTCTGATTTATCTGGCTAAAATTTTCAATACTATATTGAATTAGAGTGGTGATAGTAGACAAATTTGTCTCATTCCTGAGTAGGGACTTACAGGTGTTGCTATTTAGTGTGATTTTGGCTGTGCATTTGTCATATAGAATGTTTATTATGTTGTGGTATGATCTTTTGTCTGCATCTATTGAGATGATCATGTGTTTTTCATCCTTGATTCTAGTTATGTGTTGAATTGCATTCCCTGATTTGCATATGTTGAATCAACCTTGAATCCCTGGAATGAAACCCATTTGATCATGGTATATAAACTCGTTTAATATGATGCTGAATTGAATTTGCAAATATGTTATTGAGAAATCTTGCATCTACATTCTTCAGGGATATTGTTCTAGAGTTTCTGTAGTTGTTGTTTTGTTTCTGTTTTGTCCTTAACAGGTTTTGGTATGGGGGTAATACTGGCTTTGTAGAATATGTTTGGAACAATTAATTCCTTTTCCACTAATGTAACCATTTGCGGGCATTGGTATTAGTTCTTCTTTAAAAGTCTTGGTAAAATTTAGCTGTGAATCTGTCCAGTCTTGAGCTTTTCTTTGTTGAAAGATTTTTTTTATTACTGCTTTAATCTCAATGCTTGTTATCAATTTGTTTAGATTTTTTTATATCCTCTTAGTTTAATTTTAGTAGGTTATACATGTCTTAAAATGTGTATTTTCTATAGATTTTCCAACTTTTTGGAATATAATTTTTCAAAACATTCCCTAGTGATCTGGATTTTAATTGTACCTGTAATTGTCCCCTTTTCAACTTTAATTTTTTTTTATTTGGACCGTTTCTCTTTCTTTTGGTTAGTTTGGCTAACGGTTTGTCAATTTTGTTTATCTTTTCAAAGAATCCTTTGTTTCATTTACCTTTTTGTAGTTTAAAAATTTCTATTTCATTTATTTCTACTGTGATCTTTATTATTTCTTCCATTCTACTGAGTTAGACTTCAGCTTGCTCCTGTTTTTCTAAGACCTGAGAAAGAAAAACTTAAGACATTATTAGGTTATTTATGTGATATTTCTCTGTTTTTCCAATGTAGGCACTGAAAGCTATAAAATTTCCCTCATATAACTGCTTTCCCCTAAGTTCTGATAGGTTCTGTTTCCATGTCTATTTGATTCTAAGAATTTTTAAAATTTTTCCCCCTCATTTCTTCAGTGATCCATTTTTTATTCAAATGAACATTGGTCGATAAGAATAGATTTTCTACACCATTAGTCTATGTTCAACTCCTTCCAAACTGATTTGAATGCTTGGTTTTGTGTTGTCCCAGAGATCTTGTATGTTGTGATCAGAACTTTAAAGAAATTTTTTTCATCATTACTGTCTGAATATGCTAGCTCATCTACCTTGTCTTCCAACCCTAATATTCTTTCTTCAGCTTCGTCTCATCTGTTGGTAAAACTTTCAACTGAGTTTGTTGTTTATTTGTTTGTTTACTTTTCATTTCCAAGGTTTCTATTCGGTTGTTTTTCAGAAACTCACTTTATTGAACTTCTCTTTCATAGCCTGCATTGTCTTCCTTAATTCATTCAGCAGTTTAGTTTTTGTATCATCTTTGAATTCTTTGCCCAACACTTCATCCACTTTGCTATCTTCATTTTCAGTTACTAGTTACAAACTTTTGGAGGAGTTATGGTGCCTTTTTTTCATGTTTCTTGCATTTTCCTGTTGAGATTTGCACATGTGATGGGATGGATATCTCTCCTAATTTTATGTGAGGTTTTTCTTAGTGAGCAGACTTCTCCTGACAATGTGCCCTGAGACATTGGTTTGATAGGTAGTGTTAAGTTTGATTCCAAATGGACTTCATATTATAGTTTTCCTATGGATTCTTAGGCTGTGATTGGTAGGTTTTACTCTGTGTGTACAACATGGACAATGAAGAAACCTGCATAACATAAGTAGGGCCCTCTGGTAGTTCGGGCAGGTACGATATAGATGGTGTAATATACAAGGTATACTGTCTGTGATTACTTTTCCAGACTTATCAATACTGTGCTGTCTGAAAAAGTGTGGGAGTGACCTATGCTAGGGATCCATGTGTGTGGAGTGACCACAAAAGTTATAACTTTTCTCTCTGTCATTGCTAAGGAGGTGAATTTCCAGAAAGTGGGTCCTCAGGTACCCCCATCTGTGTACACCTGGGATCAGGTCATTAGCTAGGGGCTTTTGTCCCCCCTACATTTTAAGTGGAGGTATTCACCAAAGTTTGGAAAGGACTAGGTCATGGATGGTAAGGTTTAATTTCTCTCAGCTGGGCTGAATGTTTAGCTCAGTCGCAGAATATCCACCAAATGTATTCAAAGTGCTGTCCTCAATCCTCAGCACCACTTTGAGAGGAGAGAACCACCACCAGTAACAACTTAAAAGTAAGCCAGAGGTAAACATGTCATAACAACCTGCTAAAAACAACATCTGTAACCCCATTTATTATAAAGAAGAAAGAGACACCAATAATCTAGAATAAATTAAAAAGTTAAACATTAATGAAAGCAAAATTAATGATAAAATAAAATTTTTAAAAAGGAGAACAGGAATCAAAGAAGAAATCAAAATAGAATAAGGGGAGAATAAAGATGAGAAAGGAGAGAAAAAGAAAGTTAAAAAGACATAAAATTAAAGTATGAAAAAATAATGTGGGAAACAAAATAAAACTGAAAAAAATAAAGTCAATGATTCCTCCTTGCCAAGGTATTTGAAATGGTCTGTCATGGACCCCTAATTTTGGCATTGACCAGGTATGAGGGTTGGGGAATAGAGGGTTACAGCTGTAATCAGATGTGTCCCTTCTCAAGTCCAACCAAATAAGCCAAGCCAGACAAGGCAGTCTGCAGACTGAGCCCCACCACACCTTGCCCACCAGCACAGGGTAAGGCAAAGTTGTACTTGGCAGAGCTGTATGCATTCCAGAGACCTCCATATGTGCATCTGAAGACGGGAATGTGGCTACAGTAGGAGCCACCCACCAGCCCCTCTCATCCACTGAGCCTGTGAACCAGTCTTGTGCCCCTCACTCTGGAGACCCCGTGTCAGTTCCTCCTGAGAACATGACATTTGTTCAAGCTATATGCTATTGGTAGCTAAGAGTGGAAGAAGCAGCTGAATCGTCACTGTCTGTGCTGGGTGTGGGGAAGAGCCCTGGCATGGCCATCACCAGTCAGAGCCTCAGCACTCTTGGACTCAGCCCCCATGAAAATCCACACACAGCTGGTCTTGCTCCTTGCCACAAAAGTCGAACTACCTATTTCAAATACAGTGCCTAATACTGCCCTCTGCCTGGCAGACCATGTTTCCCACTTCCTCGAGTTCTTAACAGCTTTAATAGCCATAGTCGCTCCTCTGGGCTGAAACTATCTCTTGGAATGGTGAAGAGAAGAGGCCATTGGGTCTTGGAGATATAAAAATGTAAGGTTACTCCCCTTCTAAGCACAAACATCAGCAACATTTACAGGCTGTAAATGAAGTATTACAAAGATCCTTGAAAAAAGAAGTTCCAAATCCTATGATTAAATAATAATTAAATGTCTGAAAATAGTTTCACAGTGTTAAGAAAGAAAAAAAAAGCTGAAGTGTTTATTATTAGCCAGAATGTAATAAATCTTTTTTTTAATTGGGAATGGGGAGATATGTGTGCATGTGTGTGTTTATCATGGCTATTAAACTTAATTTGGTGCTCACTGAATTGTAAAATAAAAAAAATGTAAGGTTTCTGATCTCTCAAGCAGTAAGCTCAGATGATGGGACCCTTCTTAGGATAACTTCCCTGTTACAGAACCTTATGAATATTCTGGGATATGCAGAGAACCTTTTTTCCAGTGCCAGGTTGCCACAGAGATCCCAGTTCTGTCATCTGCTTTGCCAAGTGCTGGATTCTGGACTTGTGATCATCAGGACTCTTTCACCTAAAGCCCTGCAAAGAAATACTTTCCCTCCCTCTGCCAGTGCCCTCAGCATTGGAGCAATCTGTTTCTCTTACTGATCTAATAACCAATACTTCTTAATTTCACCTGTTCACAATGTTCTGCTGTTGCACTACAAGCACTTTCCTAAGGCCTCCCTACCTCAACATGCAGCTACACACCCGTTGTTGTGGTTCAACCACATGGAGAAGTAGAAGAGTGCGGAGTGCCTCTAACATACCATCTTCCTTATTTTTTAAATTTTATTTATTTATTTATAGTACCAGGGATTAACTCTGCAAAATTTAAAGAAGAAACATATTCTCTTTGATGTTCAATTTTCTCAGCTATAAAATGGGGCTAGCAGTTTGTGCAAAAAGCCTTATTGTAAGGCTTAAATTGGATGATATATGTAAAGCACTAGCATACGGTAAGTGTTTAATGTTCTTCCCTTATCCCTCAGAGTTATAAGTAGCACATCTACTCAGCCAGCACCTTGTTAAATGAAAGAGTTGATACTTCTCTTTCTGTTAATGGTCCAAATTAGTTCAGTTTAACGGGTCATTACTACATCTAGGATAATATATAGAAATGCACTTGTAATTTTGCATTCAGTGTTTGGGGTCTTGAACATTCTATTATTAGAAACACAGAGTTTCAGAATATCAACCTCATAAATATATATATGATTTCCTGAGGAGTAGCTATTCTATATAAGCTCATAATATGATTTTATATATTTAAAAACAGCTTTTAAGTTGTAAGTTATCACTTCAAGACTATAAAGATTCTAAGACCCAGAAAACCATTCAAGATCATTTGAGCACACTGAGACACTACAAGAATAATTCACAGAATTAGTGTTGACAAGTGGCACTCTCATCATTCGGGGATTTTATTATCTTGGTAAAAAAAGAAAAAGACCCAAAGTGATTAAATGACAGCCAGAAATACTCTTTTTTATGAAGGTTTTCTGCCAACCAACTTTGCTACAATATATTCAGGGAACAAAAATATACCTAATTGATATTGAAAAACACATAAATATTCACCAGCCTTAAAACATTATAAAATTCTATCATTTTCACTAAACAAACTTTTATTAATTGCCTACCAAAACCAAATTTGGGGGACCCTAGATTAGAAAGACATGGCATTGTCCCCAAATTATCCATTTCCTAAATGGCTAACACTGTCAGACATGTAAATAGGTAATCATGACAGAGGACAGATTATGTTATGAGAAAGACACCACAGAGTGGTGTAAAAGCTGTACCTGGACCTAAACAGAAGTGAAGTCTTTAGGAACAAGATTGCCTAAAGATGGAGTAGGAGTTAGCAAAGTCTGAGGGCAAGGGAAGACTATGTGGGCAGACACTTTCAGGACCCGGCCTAAATAAAGAACTGGCTTCTGGATGAAATACTAATGAACCATTTAAAAATCTGCCTTGTTAATATTAACAAGGAAGCTTTAAAATGAAGTATAAATTTTTGGAGCCTGCTAGACTATTCCCTTACCATTTTAAAATTATAAGTATGAGCTGATGGAAAACTGACTGCAAATGTCATCACATGCAATTGAATCTGTATTAGTCTGAAATTGTCAGGTAACATATTTCAAGAAGCTGTATCAGCAAACACCACAACCAATACAGGCCGGTAAAATTAGAAGATTTACTTCACAAAGAGTAGGCTTGGAATGTGTTCACTAAAGAAAGAGCATGCATCCAAATGAACTCATTAACAGGAACCTAGCAGCTGCCAGATTGCTACTAAGAAAGGAAGAGCCTATTGAAATATAAACCACAGAAGAGAATTGGACAAGTGGTACAAAAACAAGAATAACCACCCCGCCCCCATTTTAAAAAATACAAAACTTTGCTTTGCTTAATTTAAAAGAATATTATTTCCCATCATATGGAAAGTTATGTTAAAACAGAGATCCAGATTTTACTTACTTTTTTAGATTCAGTAACTTGGATCGTATATACTTTATATGCTTTATGTGCTGGATGCATTTGAGACTAAGATCATTAGCCTTCATAAAGGACCAAAGCAATTTAGGTGTTTTAACATTCCATAGGAATAGACATGTAGATAAAGAACCATGTTATTAAAATAAAATACATATTTTTTTTACATCTGTAAGAAATCACCACTGGTACTTACTAGCAAATTTTAGTATCAAAAACATGTATGTTGACACTTATGATACTCCCAACTACCAGTGAATGTTGGCAGATATCCTTTCATCTACAAATCATGCTCATTAAAATGGTAATCTGCTCTAACATAATAAGATCAATGAACAGACCCTATTATTATTGTGTCATATTTTACAATGTATATTCTGAACATATTTTGCCACTGTCAAATTTGTATATTTGACAAATATTCATTATTTGCCACATTGTTGGGGGGAAAAATGCCACAGAATCTAATATTTCTCTAAATTTATCCTACAAATGTGCTTTCATATCAATAGCCCAAAGCATTGTAAAAATAAATTGCATTCAAATTGGCCTGAGATGAAGAATATAAGTGAAATTTTTATGGAAAGGTTAGGCCTATTGTGAAAAATTAGCCCTTGAACTAAATTCTGTCTACACGTTTAAGAGAGAGAGAAAGCATATGCATTACAACTTGATATTCTATGGGGTTCAAATTCACTAACCTGAAATTTCTACAAGTCATGTTTTTGGCTTCAACTTTGTCTATAAAACTATTAATGATATAATCATTATATGAGAAGGAGTGATGTGTTTCTAATTATGTTAGAACTAGACAAAATATTTCCATCTATGCTATTTATGAGAACTCACCTTATACATTATATTTCATGTGAATATGTCAAGCCTCCAGAAACGTATGTTTAAACAAGACTGTGGTTTCTCTTTTCTTTGTAATGCCCCAACTGGTACAGAATTCTGCAATTAGCAAATGATTTATAATCATTGATAGTCTGTTGGCTAAACTTTTCTCGTTTAAAAGTGAGCCTACAATCAGTCTTGGGAAGTGTCAACTGGTTGGCAGAAATCCAATGTACTCCAGGAAGAGTTTTTCAGAGGTTACCCTAGTCATTCATGAAGAACTTGATTTGAACTCTCTCTCTCTCTCTCTCTCTCTCTCTCTCTCTCTCTCTCTCTCTCTGTGTGTGTGTGTGTGTGTGTTAAATAAATAACAGAATGGAGACATTATTTTGTGGCTTTAATTATCTTTCCCAGGATTACTGGAGAGCAACCCTGAAGGTCTATGATACACTGATTCGAGATTTTTCTAAAATTAAAGTTTAATTTCTTTGAAATTGCAAATCTTCTGACAGCTGTGTTCTTAATTGTAGCTGTTTGTTTTTCATCTCGTCATCCTTGACTTACTTTGGAAGTTTTTGTGATTAGGAAATTTTAGGCAAGTCTTAGGATACATCCCTCACAGGACTATCCTGCTCATTTCTTGTCCCCCTCTCCAAGCCAATCCTACAACTACCTGCAGAACATGCACACATTCAGCCTGCTCTCAGTCACATGTTACAAGTTCGAGAACTTCATTTCTTCACTCTCTTGTGATGGGAATCATTTGAGAGGTTTAAAAAGAGATATAACATGAATAGACTTACGTTTCATAAAAGTCACACTGAAGGGCTGGTTCTAATTAAAACCAAAGGCCGAATGTTTTCTCTGATAAGTGGGTGCTGATCCGTAATAGGGTGGAAAGGTAGGTAAGAATAAAGAAACTTTGGGTTGTGCAGAGGGGTGCAGGGGAGGAGAGGAAGTATGGGGATGAGAAGGACATTGGAATGAGACAGACATTATTACCGTATATACATGTGGGGTGTGACTCTGCACAATGTTCAGCCAGAGGAAGGAGAAATTATGCTCCATTTGTGTACAATATGTTAAAATGCATTTTACTGTCATGTATAACTAATTAGAACAAATTAAAAATAATAATAATAATAAAATTAATTAAGTGAGTCTCTTCTGTGCTCTTGTCCTATGACACACATGCCAAAGATTTCAGGAACAATAAAATGCAGATCCGGGGGCAGAGAGAGAAGAGGGGAGGGGAGGGGAGGGGAGGGGAGGGGAGGGGAGGGGGGATAGTAGAGGATAGGAAAGACAGCAGAATACAACAGACACTAGTATGGCAATATGTAAATCAATGGATGTGTAACTGATGTGATTCTGCAATCTGTATATGGGGTAAAAATGGGAGCTCATAACCCACTTGAATCAAATTGTGAAATATGATATATCAAGAACTATGTAATGTTTTGAACAGCCAACAATAAAAATTTAAAAAAAAATGCAGATCCTCAGAACCTGGATCTTCCCCCTTTGGGTCTAGAGTTCTTTTCTCTACTTGGCTTATCCAAGATGCTTTACCCAAAATAATGTAGTTCTAGTATTTTCATTAACACCAGAAGAAACTTTCTCTTCCAGAAAAATTGGAATGGGTATAGATTTACTATCCTTTATGGAAAAATAAAACTTTTTAAGTAAACAAAATGCATGAAATGGTAGTACTTGAGATATTAGAGTAAACCCTACAATACCATCTTAGTGCCTAACAAGAACTTCACAGGTCATGATGATTCAGGCACAAAGAACCTATATCTGGTCGGACCACAAAGTAAAGCCAGGGAAACCAATGCAGCCAGAGTCCACACAGAAAGAGAGAAGAAAGGAACTGCAAAATATGAAGTTTCAAGGTTTGAGGAAGGTGCCCCCTCCTCTTAGGCCCTGATCGTTAGCAAGAATGTGATGAAACTTACCCTAGGCCAGGAAAAGAAACATTCAGAAAGATTATAAGGATAAAATGCCTGAATTCACACTGGGCTACAAATAGTTCCTGGTTCCAGTGGCCAAAGTAAAAAACTAGAACTCACAGGACATTGAAAATACTACTCATAAGATTCTGCCTCAATAGTGGGGGGAAAATAGCACTGGAGTAAGTATAGCTCTAATTCTTCTTAACAATGCTTATGAGAAAGACTCAGGATCATACTGTTTCCAAGAAAATTCACTATGTACCACAATAAAACAGCAACTTTATGAATACTAACATGTACAGCATCCAACAAGATAAAATTCAGAACATATGGCTTCCAGTAAAAAATCTGGAAGCATGTGAAGAAGAAAGAATATTTCATTCCTAAAGAGTAGGCGGAAAGTCAATCATTGAAACTGACCTAGAAATTATACAATTTGAGAGAATTAGTTAACAAAGAAAATAAAAAGGTTGCTATAACTGCATTCTATCTGTTCAAAGAGCTAGAAAAAGAACTGACTGTCAGAAACATGAAAGGTAGAAAGAGGCACTTGAATCCAACTTCTAGAGATAAAAATGACTGTGATGAAAAACACAGAAATATCAATATAAAAACTCAAATATATTAAATAGAAAATAGACCAATAATTTCAAAAGAATGCATTTATTAATTTATTAACTAGCTTTTTGCCTTAATCAAGAAATAGTTTCTTGAAAAGGGTATAGCTCTTCAAAATTTCACAAAATACAGTCAGGTACCAGTTAATGATATCTCAGCCAACAAAAGACCACATATACAGTGATGGTCCCATAAGATCACAGTGGAGTTGAAAAATTCCTACCACCTAATGACACTGTAGCTGTTGTAACATTGTAGCACAATACGTCACTAACAATTTTGTGGTCCTACAGATGTGAACACACCTCTGCACTGCCAGTCATAGTATAGTGCACATAATTAGGTACAGTATATAATTTTTCATAATGATAATAAATTACTATATTACTGGTTTAAATATTTACTACACTTGTATCAGTGTTTTGGAGTATACTCCTTCTACCTGTAAAAAAAAAAAGGTTACTGTAAAAAACTGTGCCTTGTCACACAGGAGAAAAAGCCTCCTACATCTCATGCTTACCATGTCTCATGGACAGTATCAAGAGACGCTGTTGAGTGATTGACCTACACCATCTAGATTTATGTAAGTACACTCTTCAATGGTCCCACAAAAATGAGCTTGGCTAATGATGTTTACCTCTGAACATCTTTTCCTTCATGATGAATGTTTATAGTAGGTTTTTACTTCTATAAGTTTGTTTTTATTTTCATTGCTTCAAAAGCAATGAAACAAAAGAGGCAAATCCATCACCTCATAATTCTGGTTTGCTTTTCTTTGTGATAGATTAGCAAATTAAACATCTGTTTGCATCATATGAAAACTTTCAACAAGAAAATTCAGTGGAAATAGAAAACCTAATATCTATTTAAAGTAAAACTAGCACAACATTTTGGCAGATGCTTTGTAAACTGAATAGACACAAATGAGTAAATGTCCCTTTATAGCCATAAACATTGCATAAAACGACATTTTATTGTTTATCAATCTTGATTTGTAATTTTTATGCAAAGTATATGACATACATAATCATAAACTACTCAGCTGAAAATTATTAGGTAGGCAAAGATATTAAATATCATTGTAAAGAAAAACATAATTAACCTATTTTTTTGATAAGAAATATTCAATCTTATAACAAAGATGGCATAAATAAAGAGTACACTCTTTGATCAAATATTGATTTGTCCAGATTTGTAGTGACAGATGCACACAGCACTATAATTTAAAAGTCTGAATATAATTACATACAACTTCTTTACTCCCCCTAAATTTATTTAGAAGTTATTGACTCTAAGCAAAAGGCTTTTCAAAAAATAAATATGAGGGGCTAAGGCTATATATAGCACAGTGGTAGAGCCGTTACCTCACATGCATGAGGCACTGGGTTTGATCCTCAGCACCACATAAAAATAAATAAATAAAATAAAGATATTGTGTTCATCTACAACTAAAATTTTTTTAATGATTCTGCAATTTGTATTTGGGGTAAAAATGGGAGTTCATAACCCACTTGAATCAAATGTATGAAAGATGATATGTCATGAGCTTTGTAATGTTTTGAACAACCAATAAAAAATAAAATAAGTAAATAAATAAGCTCACAATAACCACTATAATTTTGAGGTGATTTGGGTAGGTTATTTTTAATTTTAATTTGTTAGTTATAGGTGGACACAATGTCCTTGTTTTACTTTATGTGGTGCTGGCAAGCTCTCTATCTCTGAGCCACAATCCCAGCACTGATTTGGATACTTTTAAAAGCAGAAAACATATCTTACTTTACCAGTAATAGTAAATATTTTGTTCAAGGTCACATGAAAAGATCATTAGTTCCTTCATTCAGTCAGTATTTTAAACATTTATTAAAGACCACTGCACAGCAAGGAACTTTGCTAAGAACTAGAAAAACAAATGAATTAAGCACAGACCTTCTCTTCAAGGATTTGACCTCCCAGTGATTAAATCAGAGATAAATTCAATCTAATGGACTTTGCTATGCTAGGCTTTTTTTTTTATCATTTTCATCCTATTTTATACCACCTTTTATCATTTTATCATCTCCATGATATTCATAGCTAAAACTTTTAATTTTTTAACCAACATTTTAGTTTTTAATGTCTATGTTTTAATGAAAGATATTCTTTAATTCCCAGATTTATTGAGGTAAATTGACAAACAAAAATTTTACATGTTTGTCTTACTCCATTCTAGCTTCTATAACAAAATACAATAAGAAGGGTAGCTTAGACAAAGAAATTAGTTTCTCATTGTTCTGGAGACTAATCTGTATCCAAGTCCAAGAAACAACAAACTGTCTAGTGAGGGGCCACTTTCTGGCTCAGACATGATCCTTTCTACCTGTGACCTCACACTCTGGAAGGACAAGGCACATCACTGGAGCCACATTCATAAGGGAACCAATTGCTAATCCCCTGCCAAAGATTCCACCTCCTGATATCATCACATTAATGATTGGGTTTTCAGCATATTAATTTGGAGAGACACACACATTTAGAACATAGCAATATTTAAGAAGTATGACATGATGTTTTCATATATGTGAAATTATTACTACAGCCTAGCCTAGTCAATTAACATATCCAACCCCTGACATAGTTAACACATTTTTGCATGTAAGAAGAACATTTAAGACATGTTTTCTTAGCAAATTTCAAGCAAAAAAAATGTTACTAATCATAGTCACCACACGATACACTAGACCTCCACAAACTACTCACCATGCATAACGTGCTAGACAACACAGTATTTGACTTTCTGTACCTAGCTTATTTCACTTAACATAATGTTCTCTACAATCGTGTCATCTGTTATTGAAAATGAGAGGATTCACTTTTTGCTTAAAGCTCAATACCAGTCTAGATAGAGAGAAAGATTGGTTACATTTCCTATCTATTCATCTCTTCACAGACACTTGGGTTCTCTCTAAATCATGATTACTGTGAATGATGCTGCAAGAAACATGGGAGTGCAGATATTGTGTATAATGACAAATCTCATTTCCTTTGGAGATATCCCACTAAGTGAGAGTGCTAGGTCATATGGCAGCTTGATTTTTAAGGATCCACCATACTGTTTTCCATAATGGTGATACTGATTCACAGTTCTACCAGCAGTATATGAAGGTTTTCTTATCTCCACACTTTTGCCAACACATTTTATCTTTTGTTTTTTAAATTATAGTCATCCTCAGAGGCAGTCATCACTCATGTTGGTGTTGTTTTTTGTTTTACATTTTTATTGTGTATATTTAAGATGTACAATATGCTGTTTTGGTGTATATATATAGTGAAATCTTATGATGATTAAGCAAGTTAATCTTTCCATTGCTTTCCATAGTTATCTGTGTGTGTGTGTTAAGAGCATCTAAAATCTACTCTTGTAGCAAATTTTCAGTACATAACATCATAATATTAATTCTAGTTTTCATGTTGCATACTAAATCTCTAGACTTATTCTTTTTATATAACTCAGATACCTTTTGACTTACTTCCCCATTTTCTTTCTTCGTTCCGGGAAACAAAATTCTACTTCAGATTCTTATGTGCTTGAATTTTTTAAAAGATCCCACATGTACATGAGATTATGCAGCATATTTATTCCTGCCTCTGACTTATTTAATTAATCTCAGTCAATGGCAATATTCCCATTTTTAAGACTGAATAATATTCCCTCTTATATATATATCATAATTTCTTTATGAATTAAACAATCAACGAACAGTTAGCTTGTTTCCGTGTCTTGGCTACTGTGAATAATGTGGTAGTGAACATGGTATACAGATGTTTGTACAAGTTGCTTATTTCATTCCCTTTGGGTATTCTTAGCAGAGAAATTTCTGGGTCATATGGTACTTCTATTTTTAATTTTTGAAGGAATCTCCATGTTGTTTCCTAGTTGAAACAATATACATTCCCACCAATCTTGCACAAGGATTTTTTTTCTCTATGCCTTTACCAATACTTGTTCTTTCTTTTTGATATTAGCCACATGAATGGGTATGAGCTAATATTTCATTGTGGAATTGATTTGAATTTCCCTGATAGTAGTGATGTTGAGCATCTTTTTATATTTCCCTTGACTGTTTGTGTATCTTCTTTGGAAAATTGTATATTCAGATCCTTTGCCCATTATTTAATTGGGTTATTTCTTTCCTCTTATATTGAGTTTTGTGATTTCCCTCTATATTTTGATATTAATTTCTAATCAGATGTATGCTTTGCAAACATTTTCTTCCTATCTGAAAAAAAAGAAATTATATTTTCATTTCATTGACTATTTCCTATTATAATTCATCTTTTTCTTTAATTATAGTACCACTTACTCATTTTTTGCTTTTGTTGCATCAGCTTTGAGTGTGATTTTTTTTAAAATAAATCATTGCCAAAGCCATTATCAAGGAGTTTCAAGGAGCTCCTCTCCTTAGTTTTTTTTCCCTAAGGGTTGTTACTATTTCCTGCCTTAGATTCAAGTCTTTATGATGTATTTGAATTGCTCTTTGCATATGATGTAAGATAAGGATCCAATTTCAATTTTTGCATGTGGATGTTCAGTTTTTAAACACCACTCACTAAAGAGACTAATAATGCCCTGTGATCATTTTGTTTGTTTATGAAGTATCTTTCATTTCTGATTTTATTTATTTGAGAATTTTCTTTTTTAGTCCAAGTAAGAATCTCTTCATTTTTTTTATCTTTCCTAAAAACTAATTTGCTTTTTTTTGTTTTGTTTTTCTGTTGCTTTGCTAGTCTCTTCTTCATGTATTTATGTCTGTTTTTATTATTTCTTTCTTCCTTTCTACCAGCATTGGACTGCTTTCCTGCTTTTTCTACTTCCTTGAGATGCAATGTTGTTTAAGATCTTTCCTCTTTTTCAATATTGGTGTTTACAACTATAAACTTACCTTTAGTACTACTTTTACTGCATTCCATAAGTTTTCGGTTTTGGAGTGTGTGTGTGTATGTGTGTGAGGGAGGTGTGAGGATTGAATTCAGGGTTTTGTGCATGCTGGGCAAGTGCTCTACCAATGAGCTACTCTCCAACCCTCATTCCATATGTGTTGTTATGCTGTTTTTATTTTCATTTGTCTTCAAATATTTGTAAAACTTTATTTTCTGGATTCTTTATATGTGTGGGAGTATTTTTGTTTTTCTCTCATTGATTTCCAATTTCATTTGATTGTACTTAAAAAATATACTTGGTATTATTTTTATCATCTTAAAGTTCAAATTTGTTGTGTTACCTAACATTTGCTTATTCCTAAAAATGTTCTTTATGTGCTTGGGAAGAATGTCTATTAAGCTGCTGGGTGAAAGGCTCTGTATATGCCTAAGACCACTTGGTCTATGGTGTTGTTCAACTTCATTGTAACCTAAAGCCTGAGTTCATAGAGGCTGCCTGGCACTGAAGTGGGTCTCATGTGTTGGCTTGCTGGGGTTTGCCTAGAAATTGGGTCCTTGGGTCCAGCACTGTAGCAGGCCCAAGGCCTAAGTTCACAGGAGCTGTTCTAGATCTTGAGTCCACAGGTGTCAATCTGGAACTTGGGGCCACAAAGACTGGTATCAAGAGTCATTCAGACCAACTTGGTCCTCAGTTTCATGGCAAAGAAAGTTGGGTGCTCACTTCATTCTCTTATTCCATGTAGAAGTTATTTCTCACTGCGCTGTGTTGCATAGGATCAGGGAAGGAATAATGCAGCTAATGTGAAACTTTCATTCTTTTCAATACATCTTTTCTTATTTCTAGGCTTCATTCAGGTGCTTCAATCTCTCACTTTGATTCCTTAGCTCTCACAAATGCATTTATACATTAGTAGCATTTATGCATTGATAGCTATTCAAATGGAAGTTTCCATAGGGACATAATTGCTAAAAACTTTTATTCTGCTACCTTGCTGATGTCCTAACCTTTTTTTAAAAAATTATGATTATAAACAGAACACAGAATATAATCTAATAACAAATAGAATACTAGCAATTATTACTGGTATTATTATAATAACTGTTAGTTATAATAGGCTGACTTCTATTCAGAAAAGACCACAAGTTTATACAGGCTGAAACACAACAAAAATGTATTTATCAGTCATTGAAAATATAAGGTAAATGAACAAATAGAAAATCCTTATCCTTCTGC
This sequence comes from Marmota flaviventris, assembly GCF_047511675.1. Classification (NCBI taxonomy): domain Eukaryota; kingdom Metazoa; phylum Chordata; class Mammalia; order Rodentia; family Sciuridae; genus Marmota; species Marmota flaviventris. The sequence continues at coordinate 68,748,678 of NC_092504.1, read as the reverse complement.
CATTTTGGTGACTTGCAAGATCACATTGGATATCATCTCTATTCTTAAAAACTAAAGGGATAAAGAAATGGAGAGGATTGCTGGAAAAATTTTCAAGGTCAGGCAAATACTCAATACATTTTACAATCCATCAGTTAGAAACTTGATCACATAATAACTCCTTATTGAAAAGAGAAGCTAGGCAGATAGTCTAGCTGTGCCCACAGGAAGAAGAGGAGAGGATGTATTTGAGTGACTTGTGAGATCCTCTGCCTCAGTAAGAAATGGACTCCCTAAAGCCAAATAGTGAATTAGAGTTGCCTTGAGTAAAATAAATTCTATTAATAAGTTATTTTCTCTTATTTATAGAACATTAAACTAGAATATTTTATAACTATGATTCCATATACAAATAGAATTTCTAAAGACATGCTATAACTTTATTTCTGTACATATTCCAATAACATATATAAATCTCATATTTCATCATAAAATTCCTGAATAGTACCTTTAATTTCTTTCTTTTTTCTATGAAATACAAAGGGAATATGTTCTTACTCGAAAAAGGTAGATATAAATTTCACCCTTTTCACTATCTTGCATTATCTTTAAGCTAAATATTTAACTTCTCGAATATTTAACTTCTCGAGTCTTGATTTAGTTATTAGTTTACTCAGATGGAGTTATTGAATTGAGTTAATGAGCTATTTATATGTAAAGTAGTCAGCCCAGTGGCACTCATAATGAATGTTCAAGAAATAATTCTCTTAAATTAGGTCCCTCATCATTTCTTGTCTTTTGTGTCTTCCCCCCTCCCTGTTTTAATTGTGGTAAAACATAAGTAACATACAATTTACTATTTTAACCATTTTAAGTACAAAAAATCATGGCATGAAGTACATTCACATTAGTATGCAACAATCACCTCTGGGCAACTCCAGAACATTTTCATCATCTCAAAATGAAGCTCTGCCCTCATCAAACAATAACACGGTATAGCTCTGTCCACTCAAGCCTTCATAATCACTATCCTACCTTTTGTCTTATGGATTTTATTATTCTAATTTCCTTATGGAGGTGGAATCATGACAAGTTTGATTTCTCTTTCATTTCCTTTTACGAATACTCTGTAGTTATTTTCTCAGTGGTTACCAAGGGGATTATAATACACCATCTCAAAGTTTAAACAATGTAATTTATTTGATACCAACTCAGGTATGATTGAATAGAAAAATCCCATTCCTATAATGCTGCATCTGCTTCTCTTTATATTAGTGATGTCAGAAATTACATCTCACATATTGTGTGCTCACTAGCATAGATTTATAATTATTTTATGTATTTCTCTTATAAGTTCTGTTAGAAAGAAAGTGTTATTATAAACCAAAATTATAATAACACTTGTCATATTGTCCCATATATTTACTTCATGTAACTTCAAGTTACTATCTAGCATCCTTTCATTTCAATCTGAAATGATTCAACCAAATTAAGAGCTGTGATTTTGGTGATAAATAAAATAGGCAAACCTTAAGGGAAAAGACTCAAATATATTAAATCAGAAACAAAACGAAATATTATTATAAAAGATACCACAGAAATACAAAGGGTCCTAAGAGACTATAAAAAATTATATACCAATAAATTGGATAACTTAGAAAAAGTAAATCCCTAAAAATGTACAACCTACCAAGACTGAGGCATGAAGAAATAAAAATTCTGAAGAGATAGACGAATAATAAGTTTGAATCAGTAACAAAGATTTCTTATCAAATGAAGGACTCTCTAGCATTTTTGCATACAACACATCCAATGGTAATGAAGTCCCTAACCTCAGCACTTACTTATCCTGAAATGTCTTAATTTTGGCCTCATTTCTAAAGGACACACACACACACACACACACGATAAATGGCTTTTTTCTTTTACCTCCCTCTGCTTTCTTACTCAAAAAAGGTAGATATAAACTTGCTTTCTGGCTTGCAAGTTTTCTGATGAGAAAACCACTTTTGATCTTATTGAGGATTCTTCACACTTGATAGGTTACTTCTCTCTTGTTGCTTTTAATATTCTGTCTTTGCCTTTTGCAAAGTTTATAATGTGTCTCAATATGAGTCTCTTAGAATTCATCCCAGAGTTCTTTGAGCTTCTTGAACTTATGCCTCCATGTAGTTCATCATAGTTGTGGTTTTTAGCCATCATGTCTCTGCTCTCTTCTTCCTGTCTTCTCATTCTGTGACTCCTACACTATGCACATTGGTTGACTTTGATGATGTCACATCAGACTCAAGCATGTCAATTGTTTTGTCCTTGAGCTGTGGATCCTTTCTTTTCCCTGCACAAATCTGCTATTGAACTCCTCTAGTAAAATTTTCAATTGACATACAGTATTTTTCAGTAATTTCCTTCTCTTTGTTAATATTCTAATTTTGTTGATATATCACTTTCCTGGTTTTTACTCCTTTATGTTTTTATACCTTTATTTTATTTTTATGTGGTGCTGAGGATTGAACCCAGTGCCTCAGACATGCCAGGCAAGCACTTTACCAATGAGCTACAACCCCAGCCCCTTGTTATTAGTCCTTTATTCATGTTTTCTTTTATATCTTTGAGTTTATTTAATAATGTTATTTTAAATTCTTTGCATAGTAAATCCAATATCACTTAGGGACAGTTTCTGCCAACTTATTTATGAGCCATAATTTTTCTGATCCTTTTTATGTACTTTATGATTTGTTGCTGTTCTTGTTGTTGTTGTTGTTGTTGAAAACAGGACATTTGGAAGAAAGAGTCACATCTCTTTGGTTTGCAGATTTATACTGTACCAGAGACACCCTTCACTGATTAACTTGCTATGAGCCTAGAGATAAGTCCCAGGTGAGGGAATGGTGTCTCTACAGTTGTTGTTGTTATTGTTGTTGTTTTCCCCCTGAGTGTGCATTCTTGTCTGGACCCAAATGTAGTTTCTCAACTCCCTACACACACCACTACTCTTGAATGTCTTAATTTCCCAAAGAGCATAATCCCAGCTTCTCCTTAGTGCCTTAGATGGTTTGGTGTGTGTCTGTACCTGTGATCTTTTGCCTCAGAGGGTCTGCAGGTCTGTAGTATCCCTGCAGCTTTCAGAAGTGTCTGCTGCTTTTCCCCACTTGAGAGCTGAATTTGTCAAACACTGCTAATTTCCTTCTAGCAACAACAAAACTACCAGTCCTTCAGGCTGTTCCCAGGCATGCTGAAACTTTGCAAATAATATCTGCTCTGCTTCCTTCTGTTCTAGTCGAGGATCTAGGAACCAGGTTTCTCCCTCCTCCAGACCAAGACCAGGCTAAACTAGGGAGTAGGTGGAACAAAGTAAGTTAACATGCCATGGAATTTCCTTCCATTTTGAGACCTTTTCTTATTGGACCTATACTTGGTTACTCTAGGCTTTTGACTGTCACAGAGTTCCTGTAAGGCTAATTCAGCCAGTTATATTGGGCTTACATGGGGAAACAAGGACTTGAAGCTCTCTAGCTCATCATTTTGCTAATTTACAGCTTCCTCTCTTTTAAAATATAGCTTTATTAGTTTAAGTCAATTAATCAAGAGATATTATCCAACAAACATTTATAATGAAAAGATATTCTATTCTGTTTCTAGGTTTCTTGACAGGATGTAGAAGATATTAAATACACCATTTACACTTCTGGAAGAATGTCACTTACAATACTATTACTTGATTAAGTTTGTGATTTCATAAGTAGTTCTTAATAAGTCCAACTATAAAATCACATCAGATTGACATTGCCCCAATAAAAACAGTCTGCAACAACTAACACTCACATTTCTTCCTCTTTATTCTACTGCCTACAGAAGTTTTCTGTCAAAGTTTTATGCCACCTCTGCTATCAAGGTGTCTCTGTTTATTTTGTTGCTTCTTATGTTGGCCACTCACACTGCAATTTGAGCTTTATTTTACCCAAATAGCCCATATTTCATAAGTTTTGAAGCAACTTAACTTGAAAGATGGAGATTGTCACCTAAAATCATTTAAGGTATTTGAACAGACCATGACTCCATATATCACATAACTCAATCCTTCTTGATCCAGATATGGACATGATAGACCATATCAATGACACTGAGCTAATTAGTCATGAAGTTATAACACAACAGTTTCTTTATTCATAGACTCATATTATTTCTATTATTTCATACTTCATCTGTCCTTATACCAATTACTCTGATAAAAACTAAAATTGAACTCTATGGCATAATCGTTTCCAGGGATGATACTAAAAATGTTTAATAGCTGGAATTGAGTCCTAGGGGAGAATTCATCATTTCATATCTTAATTCTGTTAATGTAGAAGGTAGGTGTAAAGTCAGGAGATTGAATGAGATAGCTGGGGATACAGAAGCTCATGTGGATCCAAGTACGGCCATTTACTAATAAATACAGAAGTATGCCCATATTTTGATAGAAGAATAAGAAAAAAGATCAGGTCATTTCCTTATTTTCTTTGTCATCTAGCATAATTTTTTTCAAGTCAAGACTATGTTTTGATAGGACCAATCTTTTCTGAAACAAAATATCAGATGATTTACCTGGCAACTTCTCCTGCTTTAGGAAGCTGATGGGCAACAGGTTGCCAGGCAACCACTAATTTCCTTCTAGCAACAACAAAAATGAACTGGTCACATTTTTCTCAATAAAAAACAAAGCCTATGTCTGTAGAAAACTGAACAAAACCAGACCAGGATGCTGTCATTGGGGTCTCTTATGAACACTGTCCATAATCAGATAACTAAGAAATTATTCTTAAATAATATCTTAAAATAGAAAAACTATGAGAGAGTTGATTGCATCAAAAATTAGATAAATCACATTCAGGCAAAACTACAAGCGATGGACAGTTAAAATTGCCTTCTTTTCCAATACTCATATTTCAATAGCTATATTTGTTAGAAATTCTTTACCATTCAAACTGAAGTACATAGTGGTATGCCAGGATTCATGCTTCCACAGCATAAAGTAAAACATCTTCATTGAGTGTCTGTTGTATTTAGGAAAATTCTAAAATGTATTTCTGCATCATTATATGTCTCCTTTGTCTCCTTTGTCTGTTTCTCTAAGTTGACTAGAAGTAAAATAAATCTTTGGAGCTCTTTTGTGGGAAAGGGGAAAAAAATGTGTGGGTAGAAAATCATTATTACCCAGACTTAGAAGACAGAAGAATGTCAAAAGACAGAGTACACAGGAGAAGATGTGAAAAGTAAAGGCAGCCTGAGAACAACATTCTGTAAGGAGCCTGTATCAACTAAGCTTACAAAAACTAGTTTTCATGCGTTTTTAACCAATCTGTCTTTCCTGTCTGCCAAAATGCAGCTAGTTCATCAACAAAACCCTGAAATTAAGCATTCTGAGGACTAAGTAGGTAGCTTTTAGACTTCATTACTGCTTTATTGAATCCAATTATATTTTTAAATAAAGAGAGAGAGAGAGAGAAGAAAATAAGCTATGCAGATTGAAAAAGAGCAGAAACAACGTTTTAAACAAGAAAATATATTAAGAAGATAAATTTAGCAATATGGGTGTCATGGATGTCAGTGGGGACCATAATGCAAAATGACATATTTTCATAACCCCAGGTTCTCACAAAGCTTCATCCCATATAGTTTATGAGTTCACACTGCAACATTGGAATCTGTAAACCAAAAACTAGGGAAGCCATTTGCTATCATTATTATTCAAGCCAGTTCTGGGTATTATTATGCCTATATGACCTCTTCTTCATTTTGGTAAACAACGTTTTCTCAATATTCTTCCCATGTAATATGATAAAAGGTGACAAGGTGAAGAAAGTCAATATCCTTTAAAATAAATCATATTAAAACCTCTCTCAACACTGATTTTCTTCATTAATATTTAAATAACTTAAATATTTTATTGTAATAGCCATCAGAATGATATGTGAGAATTAATAGGCACAGTTAAGTTATACAGTTATCATGAAAAATTTCTGATAAGAGTCCACTGTATAGAATAGGAGTATTTTACTCTCACTGTGTACTTTAAAAAGTCTGAGTCTGCTTTCACAGAAAAATGCAAATCTAGAGAAACTATTTTATGAAGAGATACAAGGAAAAAAGTGATCATCTGGAAAATCCTATACAGAACATATTAACTTTGGGTTGAAAATGGGAAGAAAATAAACAAAAAGAGAGGTCTTGTACTTCTTAAATAACACTGATGATACATTTCAAAATAGAAAACCCATTTAACCTATGAACTGTCTATATACATATAGAAAACCAAACTCAGAAATTCTTGATACCCCTAAATAGCATCCAAACTTAAAAACTGGTTCATCTATATCAATCTCCTTTTCCCAGTATCACTTGATTCCCGCGTATAGAATCAATTCCATCCCAAGCTAATTCAGGTCACAGCCAATGTTTTATGGTTTGGGGCTATACATCAAACCATTCTTCATGAAATACATAGAGGTGGTCAGTGTATTTCCTAGTTTTCCAACTAAAGGGAGATTAAAAGGCTGAGAGTCCCAGTGGTTTTGCTCTGAAATCCATTATCACATGAACACCAAGTTCATGCTTCTCAAGTCTACTACAAACCAGTGACTGAACACTGTGAGCATATCTGGGCAGGCCCCATCTTATGAGAAGTGGGAGGCTTTTAGTGAATGGCACTGGCTCAGGAATTCCCAAACAGCTTTGTAGAACCTTTACTAGGTTGCACAGCAGCCTAAGGGACTTCTCACCAACCTTCACTCCCATTCCCCTTCTGTCAGGGGTCAGATTTCAGACTTTTGCATCCCCCCCCCTCCCATTTTTCTCTCACACATTTCTCCTCATAAAATCCTTGAACTTTTAACCCCACCTTGATGTCTGTCTCTCAGAGGTCCTGAGCATACATGCGAAATGTGAAAAATGGATTCTTACCTTCTTCTCAATCCCTAACTTCTTTTTTTAAAATAATTTTTTATTTGTTCTTTTTAGATCTACATGACAGTAGAGTGCATTTTGACATTTTATACATACATAGAGTATAACTTCCCATTTTGTGGTTGCACATGATGTGGAGTTACACTGGTGGTGTATTCATATATGAACATAGGAAATTTATGTCTGGTTTATTCAACTGTCTTTCCTATTTCCATCTCCTTTCTCTTTCCTTCACTCCCCTATGTCTAATCCAATGAACTTCTGTTGTTCCCTGACCACCCTCCCTTATTTTGTGTTAGCATCCATATATCAGAGAGAACATTCAGTCTTTGGTTTTTGGGGGGTCAACACCTAACTTCTTGTCATTTGTGTCCTAAGGATATCAGGTCTTATGTCTGAACTACTTCTGCCTTAGTACTTTGTTTTTAGTTTCAGGATAACAACTATAACCCAATATACTAATAATAACTAGGTTCTTTAAGTTCAAGTACAGACTTTTTAGACAGAATTGTCTGCTAAACTAATCTTCAGTATAAGGGTAGCTCCCTGTCCACAAAATTTCCTGTGATTGAACTGGAACTTTGTGCTAAAATATATTACTTCATGCAATTCCCCACTACCAATTGGATTGTGACTAGAGATTCCTGAAACCCTTGCATCAGATGGATTTCCTAATCAGTGACCTCTATAGGTTATTGACTACCACAGTACTTGTCCAACTTCAGTGAGTAGATCCAGTAATATTAAATCCTGTTCTATCCGTGTCCCACTGAATTCTAGGATACAATAGTGGGTATTTAGTTAAAATTCTTAAACACTCAGGGTATTAATTGGCTAAATATAAACCCATATCTAAGAATGAACAAGGAATAGCATAAAGAGAATAGTCATCCTTAACAGGAAACTTGTGCAAGGGGGAAATCAAAGTCATCAGACCTAGGCTCTGTTGAATTAAAAGTAAGTAATTTAAAAACCTAAAATACACTACATTTGAAGACATGATTTTCTAGCTTTTTTTTATCAATTTGAACATACAAATGTAAACTTTAGATATACCCATGAAAGAATGAGATTAAGGTAATACGAAATAGAAACTTAATTATTATTAAAATGTGGGGAAGTGTTACTCTGGTTTCTTAATTAATGTTAAATTGAATTGATTCTTGCTCTGAATCATATGTGAACAAACATGGCCTATTGAATGATTCTGACCCAGGACTGTATTTTATTCAGTCCTTGGTCCCATTAAGAAAATCGATGGTGCTTTTGCTTAGGGAAAAAATGCCACATTATCACCAACAGAGTGTTTCTTAATCAATGACTGGTTTTCATGTTAATAAAAATGTTGCCCATCTGCTGTTGGCAGGTGTTCAATTTTATGAAAAATGCCATAGCTTTGGAGACTGTAGTTTAAGAGAGTAGAGGTAATAGTAATAAAACCCTGGCTATCCTAATAGGTTTATTAAAGACATCCTATGAATGAAGGAGACCATTGGCCAGAGCTCCCTAACATACTTTGTGTGGGCCAGGATGCTCTCCACATGCAAATTCTTTTTATTAGCATTCTAAAATACTTTTTTATTTATTATTTTCTAGAAATAGAGTTTAACAATTGTCAAATAATTATGTTTCAGGCGACAGCTTTTTTTCCTCTTTATGAGTAGAATTTCTTGGGTTCTACAACTTTAAATAGAAAACAGCCTTCTATTTTATGTATATTTGTGAAGAGAATTAAACATTCCTGAAGATAAATGAACATAGCTGAAAACAAAACAATTAACCCACCAAAAAACAAAAAACAAATATAAAAAACACATTTCTCTTAGTGAAAAAGAATTTGGATCTATAAAATTATAAACAAAATCTTCTTTGAATATTTAATTTTTAAAAAAGTCTTATAGACAGACTAAGTATTGTTTATGATAAATTTCACTAGAGGTTCTTACAGATCTTAGTATTTTTCCGTTAGTTCTTATCTCTTTAAATTAGTTAATTTGTGACATTTTCATTTAATAAGGAATGAATCTTATTTTATCTCAGGTTGTACTCAAGATTACCTTGCTTTTAGTGATGGAACTCCAATCTTCTAAATTGCATCCCAGCATTTTATTAATCATCTAATATTTGACTTGATTCATCCATTAAGTTTGGACATGGAGTGTTTCTGACTGAAATCATTTATAACTGCCATTTAGAGAATGTTGCAGAATGTTGAATACCCAATTGGATGCTACACCTTTAAAATTATAGTGACTTTGTTTACTTCTTAAAAAATGAGATTAACTTAAGTATTCTGCAAAACTGTTAAAGTCCTAAGAAACAAGACTACAAACCCATATAGATGAGAGGACACTAAGGAGACATCAACTAACTACAATGTGGTATCTTTAGATGGATCCTCAAAAAGAAAGAGAACATTAGAGGCAAAGGCTGGGAAATCTAAATAAATTCCCATTTGACTTATAGTGATGTAATGATATTAAGCTCAATCTTGACAAACATCATAATTATATAAAAATATTAACATTGGAGGAAAATGTGTAGAAAGTACACAGGAACCATGAACTGTCTTTATAACCTCTTGATAAATATGAAATTACCCCCCAAATTAAAAAGGTTAACAAATAAAAATGTAAGACTACCAACATTTTTAATTTCACACAGGAAACTAAAGACACTTTGAAAGCTTAAGTTAGGTGATGTGGCAAGGCACAGTGGTGCACAACTATAATCCCAACTGTTCAGGAGGATGAGGCAGCAGGATCACAAGTTTGAGGTCAGCCTGGGCAACTATGGAAACCCTGAATAAACTATAGAAAGGTCTGGGGTTGCAGCTCAGTGATAGAGAACTTCTGGGTTCAACCCCCAGTACTGAAAGAAAGAAAAGAAAAGAAAACGGTGATGGGCAGGTGATGATCACATACTTAGGAATGACAGTTCAGCCATTCTGAGGCTGACTTGTTTTTCCATTATGGCTTTCTTTTTAAGTAGTATTTCTGATTTTTAAAGCAACTTTAGAATTTAATGAATTAAACAACCACTGTTTCAAACACTGATAAAATGAGATAGCAGGAGATTCAGCTTTGGCATTCTTACCCACATTGTACATTACATAAAGAAACATGATTTTTTTTTCAAAAACAACTTTTACATTAATAGGCTATCCTCCTTTATGAATGAAAAAGGAGACACAACAGAAGTATCTTGGCAAGAATGTAAGACTAGATAGAGACACAAAAGTTCATTGAAGAAAGGAATTTGCTTGTATTTTCATATCTCAGCTCTTATTCTACAATAATATGGGAGTAGGACATTCCATCCATAACTCTATGGCTCTCAACAAGCAGCCCAATTTCCTTGATCAACATCTACTTAATTATGATTATTATTTTATTTGAATTAGCATCTATGAAAACATGGCTTATTTCAAAATAATAAGTCACTTGTCATCATCATACATTTTCCATAACTACATCTATATTTTTCATTTGGATTGACCACAGTGATTTTTTTTCTTTCTTTTTTTTTTTTTTTTTTTTGGCTGAGAAAGTCACAGTTTAATTAACAGTACATATGTTTTCCCTCTTTAAAAAAGGTTTTTATTAGTGCATTTCAGTTATACATAATGCTGGGGTCTGTTTTGATCAATGCAGACATGTGTGGAATATAATTTGCTCCATTTCATTTCCAATACTTCTACTTCCATCTCTTCCTCTCTCTTCCTGCTCCTCCTTCTCTACTGGTCTTCCTTGTATTTATTTATTGTTTATTAAATTGATGCTTTAAAGATATACATAAAAGTGAGATTTACTTTGGTGTATTCATATATGTATATAGCAATTTGGTCAATTGTTCCTCATTTCCTCCCTTTTCCCATTCCTCCTCTCTCCCTCTTTTTCCCCTTCTATATTCCACTGACCTCCCTTGTATCTTCATTGATCATAGTGATTTTGAGAAATATTTTTGCAAAACCATCTGCCAATGAACAGTAAGAGAAAATCAGTGCCCCAGAACATTGCTCTTACTTCTGGGAACCAAAGACAAATTGGAGTGCTCTAGAATATTAGTTTCCAAAGTTCATGGCCTCTGAATAATCTCTTTAGTCAGTACTTACCCAGACACTTAATTCTACAAGTTATTCTACAAGTTATTTACAAAATCTGGAAACATCAATGAATACAATATCACCAAAGGCATCTAAAATCTACTAAAAAATTTCTAAATGTTTCCAAACACTGTGGATATCCCATGCATATATTTTTTAAAAATACGAATGCAGTTTTGATTGAAATATGGATGAGAAAATCCGAAGATTTCTGTTCAGCATCTCCCACTTCACTCTCCATACAATAATGTTTGGAAAGCAATATTTTACAGATAGATAAATAGATATAGATATCCACATTTTTATTTTTTACTATCCCTTTTACATCTGACTTCATGTTTTAAATCCTGGTACTACCAAGGCAAATTATACTAAGAAATAATTAATGTGTTTTCTCAGTTTTATTATGCAAAGACATTATTGACTAAATATGCAATAAAATTGTATTCCCAAAATACATATAATCAGAGCTTCTGATCTATGTGAGATAATTTGTCTTACCTCAATGAATTAATATACCCCCAGCCAAAAACAAATTGTGCTTTAGTTATCCTGTATAGTTTTATAATAGAAATGTGTTATTTCAGATTTTAAAACTTTGAATAATAGAAAGCTATTAATGAACGATATTACATTTATGGTTAACTATAAACCCAGAACTCAAATTTGGGAATCAGTGCTTTAGGGGAAGGCACTAATAAATTTCCAGTAGTTGCTTAATTAATATGGTTAATTAATTGATGTTTACAAAATATTTTTAGTTTTCAGGTCTGTGCATCTTCACCATAAATGAAGCAAGCAGGCTTATGGAATTAAAATAAGGTTAAAAAATGAGGAAAGAAGAGAAATATTGGTAAACAAGAGAAAAATTCAGAGTGTTATCAAAGAAGTTGGGGTCTTAGAGTGGGGACAACAGTCACTGATTCTTCTGTCTGGATAAGAAGTCATGCTAATAAGGGTGAGAGGGAGAAGGCCAAGGAATGGGTGTCAGGGAAACACTACAATACCAAAGCAGAAACCTTGCCTGTTCATGTTGATTCACTGACTAAAATTTCACACTAACTTACCTAGTGTTTAATATTTTTTTCATTTCTTAAAATTTCTTACATATTCTTCTCTGTTATTTCTTAAATACCCATTTTAAATGTAGATTGATTTAAGAATATTTAAGAAATAATATGCAAAAGCAATAGGAGATAGAGACAGTGATATTCACAAAGCAATATTTCCCTTTACAATAGTTGTCAAATTCTCAATAGATCTTGCATTCAGGATGAATTTTGATTAGACCATGTGACCATTCTACCCAGAACAGATATATCACCTTGAAGCAAAATCAATGCTGCCATGCTTGCCTATTCAAACAGCTTTCTTTTCATATCAAATTTCGCTTTGTCCTTTAAAATCATAAAGGGCACAAGAATTTAGCTAAGGAAATATATGGCATTGACAGAAGAAATTTGGGAATAAATGAGTGACATGGACTATAATCTGTCACATAACATAATTGTTGGCTGTGTTCAGGAAGATTCTTTAATGCTATACTTTTGCAGTTAAAATTCTGCTTCTATTGTCCATATTTATAATAATCTCTTCACCCAAAATCTCATATCCTTTTGCTATAACAGATTCAATAGCATCTTGGAGAATGGTTTTGTATACAGCTGGATTTGCAAACACCTGACTCTCTGGGATCATGGCTAATGGAATTGTGGCTAGATGCAAGAAAGCTAAGTAGCATCTGCTATGTCCCAAAAGAATTATGTGTGCAAGCTGGAAACTGAATGAATTGATGCAATCTAAGTCAGGCAGAGTCAGGAGTATAAGACAATGTCATAACAAATTCTTTTCATGTGCAGTTTTGCCTGTTCTTAACCAGCCAGTCCTGGGTTTAAGAAACCCATTCCTAACAGATATCCTCTCCTTGGGACAGCAATTGTTACACTTCCCCCTGGTATTTCTGTAAAGTAGTCCCATATAACCACTGCTTTATAGAAGTGATGCTTTATAGCACTTGGATACAATGCAATTTAATAGGAGAAGCAACTTATTCAAAATCAGTCTCCCTCTCCAGAATAGTCAATTTACTGAGACTGTATGAACAATTAACTCCTTCTGAGGTATTTCCTTGCTCAGGCTGCTTACAAGGAACTGATCCTATATTTATATGTAATATAAATTCAAGTTCCTATGGCTGGAGTGCCACTGAGATTTCCCTAAGGTTTTATTTGCTTATTTTAACTGAACTCCACTGTGTGGTTAGGAGTGCCTAATGTAGGTGAGAGCTGCCCAGATTATTTGCAATTTGCACAGACACGTCTGTCCACTAGATGTTATGGTTTGATACATGTAGTACTAGGAATCTTAACGAGTGTAGACTTCCATATCAGTTTCCCCAGCTTTTCCATGAGCTCTAGAAGGTCAAACACAATAACTCTGGACAGAATGCTACTATAAAGAAGTATCCTATGAGAAATATGTATATCAACAGTCCACAGTCCCTTTTTTATGGATCTTCATTTTCCATTGATGCATTCTAGTCTAATGCTTACTTATATGTTGTTCATTCATGTTTTCCTTGCTGGTTTCTTACGAACGTTTTGTTCCAGTCTCTCATAGTACTATGTTAACTATGACGCATAGTATTTAATGGCACATCAAAAACTTCCTGAAATTTGCATTTCCTTGGGATCAACTCTCTTGCCACACTCCAATTGCATATGACAGTTACTTCATTGTGCTTCTCTTGAATATGGTTCAATAAAAGAAGCAATTTATTCAAAAGTTGTATACCTGTAGAATAGAAAATCATTTACTTAGGGGAAATAAATAATTAATACCTTTAGAGATGTTTACTTGTCCAGGCTTATTAAAGGATCTAATTATATATGTGACTTTCAAATTCAAGCTCACTGCTTTGAATTGCACATTTTTCTCAAAGTCACAATGTATGCGTTTTTATGAAATTACAAATCCAGAATTCAAATAGTTTAAATTTCATGTTTTTATTTTTAAAACATTAAGAAATATTTCAAAAAGTTAGGAATAAAATTCATAATTTAAAAATATATCTTTTGAGGTTTGGCATTTTAAACATATTGATAATGATGAAAAATTATAATAGCAGAAAAGCCTAGTCTCTGCACCCAAATTCTTTCTCTGAATCCCATTCTTCAGAAGTTTCCATTTTGGTTATTAAATCTTTTAATATTACCATAATTCTAAAGGATATGTTTATATGCACATATCCATATTTCTTGGTGCGCTAGGCAGGGTTCTCTAGGGAAACAAAATCAATAGGAGAAAAAATACACACACAAACACACACACACACACACACACACACACACACACACAAACCGAAGTTGTTTCATGCAATTATGAAGACTGACAAGTCCTGAGAGCTGCCAGGTGAGTTGGGAAGCTGGAGACCCAGGAGAACTGATATTTCATATTTCCACTCTGAAGGCCAACAGACTTGAGACCCAGGACAAACCAGTGTTTCAGTTTAAGTCCAAATGAAGGAAAAAGCCAATGTCCCAGTCAAAGATCATGACTAAGAATTCCATCTTACTCAGAGGAAGGTTGACCCTTCTGTTCTTTTCAGGCTTTCAACTGATTGGATGAGATGCACTCTTACTAAAGAAGGCAGTCTTCTTCAGTCAACTAATTTAAATGTTAATCTCATCCAAAGACACCTTCACAGAAACACCCAGAATAATATTTGACCAAATAGCTGGACAACCATGGTTGAGTGAAGTCACACATAAACTTAACCATCCCAGTTTATCAATTTATGCATTTATTCTATGTATTGGTAATGGTCTCAGTTGGCTCTGCTAAGAAAGGATCAGTTCCCATATACTGCTCCCATTTTCCCTCTCCCTTCCTTCATGATCTAGGTGCACTGATTCCATTTTAAACTTTAATCCTTACATTGATTAACCCTAGAAGGTGGCATACTTTGACTTCTTTCTTGCTCTGTCACCTTTAGCTTGTGTTAACATCATTGCTACACACCACTATACTAATCCTGTCTCTCCACCTCCTGACACCTGTCAGCTGCATTGTCACCTGCATATTGTCAGGGTTTATAACATTTGCATCTCATTCTGGAAGTCTACTTAGTGCTTATGGTAAAGTTAGGAACCAAGAAATAGCACTTACATCATTATAATTATGTAATTACTATTAACTGTAAGTCTTTCTTTTCACTTTTCAGATATTCAGATCATCTACATTTTTTGTTTCATATTTTGAACATAATTTTCATGTATATTTATTTCTTTATATTGAATTTTAATTTTTTCTTCTATTATTGCAAGAAATATTTCTATTCACTATATTTTAAAACTTTTAGGTATTTTAATAATACTACCTATTGAGCAGATTGTATCTAGTTTTTCTGAAAGTTATTTTTTTTTCTTTTTTGGTACTGGAGATTGAACTCAGAGGCACTTGATCACTGAGCCACATCCCCAGACCTATTTTGTATTTTATTTAGAGACAGGGTCTCACTGAGTTTCTTAGCGCCTTGCTTTTGCTGAGGCTGGCTTTGAACTTGCAGTCCTCTTGCCTCAGCCTCCAGAGGCACTGGGATTACAGGCATGTATCACCTAGCTGAAAGTTATTCTTAAAGGAACCTTCTGTTTTAATGTGATTTGATTGATTTCTTGTTTTAATTTGAATTGATTTATTTTAAAACTTCCTGTACATTTGTCATCTTGAGATATTTTTTCATTACACTTTCAAGTAGTTCTTTTATTACCTGGTACTTTTTTAACTCACTCTTTCTCTCTCTCTCTCTCTCTCTCTCTCTCTCTCTCTCTCTCTCTCTCTCTCCTTTCCTCCCTCCCTCCCTCCCTCTCTTCCTCCATCTCTCTCTCTCTTTCTCTCTCTCCCTTCCTCTCTCTCTCTCTTTCTCTCTCCCTTCCTCTCTCTCCCTCCCTCCCTTCCTTCCTCTCTCTCTCTCCCCCTCCCTCCCTTCCTCTCTCTCTCTCTCTCTCTCTCTCTCTCTCTCTCTCTGTCTTCCCCCAACACCCCCGCCCCCTACCCTTTTTCTCTTCTTTCCTTGTTCTTGGAATAATACTCAAGTAGTTCCCCCTCTTCTGCCTCAGAGGAAGTTAGTTAGTAGTGGAGTTTCTAAATATTTATACTTTGTAGAACATCTTGACTGTTCCCTTATCTCTAGTTGATGGTTTACTTAGTGTGAAATTTTAAGTGCAAAAACATATTTCCTAAGACTCAACATATTAAGTTATTGATGAGAAAAGAATTTGATGTTAAACTGATTATTTTTCATTTGTACATACTCTTTTTATGTCTAGAAGTTTAAAGAAATTCTTATCTTTCTCTGATGAATTTCACAAAAATATAAAATATATTCAATAGGAATTGACCTCAGTAGATAATTTCAATCTGAAAATAGATGCCTTCAGATCTAAGAAATGTTCTCCTCTTATTTCTTTTCTACTCTTTCCTCTTTGAATGTGTGTGAGAATTTCCACATTAATACTCACTGTTTCTTAAAAAAAATTCCTAATATTTTCTATTTTTTTAACATCTGAAGAATTAATTGTTTTTACTTTCCAAACTGTCTACTGACTTTTATTTGTTACTATAGAGAGACAATCATAATTTTAAATACCATTAAATTAATGGTATTATAATATTATATTAAAATTAATTTTAATTTTAAATATAATTTTAAATTATAAATTTGTTAATCTATAATTGATCGTTTTTTAAATAAAAAAGACCGTTTCTGGGGGCCAGGGATGTGGCTTAGTGGTAGAGCACTTGCCTAGCATGCGAGAGGTACTGGGTTCGATCCCCAGCACCACATAAAAATAAAATAAAGGTATTGTGTCCATCTACAACTAAAAAATATTTTTTAAAAATGGTTTCTGCTTTATTACATATTTCTTCACAAACTCTGTAAGTTTATAAATTATAAAGTGATTTTTTTGGCTTATTTGTTTGTTTGATTTTCAGCTCCCTGGATTACTTCTATTTCTTCCTGGTTTCATTTTTCTGTTTTTTAACTTTATCATTACTTTTTGTACTGTTTGTGTTTCTTAAGCATATAGTGATACTTATGTATTGGTTCATATTTTAAAGTGAAACACCATATTGATTAATATATAGAGATAGCATAGGTTTCTTCTGCTTTAGGTACATTTATTTTTCCAAACATGCCTCATACCTTAATGGAAAGCTGACCATATTATTCACAAATGAATAATTTGTGAACTGAGATGTCAACTAAAGAATTCCTCTTAGAATCCAAGATTTGGGAGGAGACAATGACTAGTAATTTCCCAAAATGTGAAAATAACAAAGATTTTACTCTGGTGACATCACTCCCAACATTGAAGCCATGTTCCTCCCTGGGCTAATTATTCAATCCCTTTTGAAAGTAGGGATGCACTTTATTTATTTTCCTCAACACTATGCTTAATTAAAATACATGGCATAATGTGTAACCTTGGCATTTAACAACCTTTTATTATTTTAGAATACTTACATGAGAATGATTCCAAATATGTCTTTTCTTTTCTTTTAAAGGGTATCCCTTCCTTGGATATACACAAAGCCCACAAATTCTAACTAGTACATGCAGATAAAAATACACAAAGGACTTTATAAGTTCAAAAAGAACATGGTTTAATTTCCCACTGCTTTATATCTATCAAGAATGCAGCCAAGAATGCAATTCTTAACTTGTATGCTATGCATCAAAACTATTTGAAAGAATCTCAATCCCTAAATCCTCAAAAATCCTTAGCAAGGTAAGTAATAAACCCATGCATGGACGTGTACATATATACACATTCACACATACACACACACACATACACACACACACACATACACGGGAAGTAAAGAAGCTTGAGAAAGAAAGAATAGAAAATTTAATTATGAGTAAAATATGCAATCTAGTCCATAATTTTGTCTTAAACTGAGAAAACTACCAAAAAATGCTTCCTGGCTCACATGACATAACAAAGCTGTTTAGTCATTGTTAGTTTTCATTATTATTATCATCAAAGCTCCATTTTACTTAGCTAATTCTTCATTTTAGATTTTCACCTAGCTTATTTGTTATTGTAGATATCATAGTCAAGCTAGAATGCTGGTTAAAATTAGCATAAGTTTCAAGCATTCTAATTTGAAACCTGACAAATTGACACAGTCACTCCAGAGACCAACACAGTAACTCTGTGTTACTAAAATGTGTACATATGGCTTGACCAGGGGAGCAGCAAGGATAAGTGGCAAGGATAATCAAAGACAACATTTGCACCACCTGTGGTACTTTAGTAGGATTCCCTTGAAGAGGACTTTCTAAGTCATCCAACATTTTCCTTAGGCCATTGTCTTATAGTTCCATCCCACAACCTGTGATCTTCCCAGATCAGATTGTTACCACCTGTCTCAGTCTGAACATGTAAGAGTAGAAAGGAAATGGCTGTGTCAGGCATGTATTTTTTTTCTATCTAGTGCTAATTATATGAGGTTCGGAAAATAAGTGTATTTGTATTGCAAAGTTCTGGGTCAAAACCAAGCGTTTAACTGGAAAAATATGTAAATCATAGAACAGCAACAATGAAACAATTCTCTGCTATACATAATGAACATCTACAAAATCCAAACCATAATCCTGATTGATTCTAGTCATTTATTATTTAACATGTTTTATTGGCAAGGCACTAAAGAAGGCACTGTGGGGAATGTAAATATATTCATATCCTCAAGAAGTTTATAATAAATAATAATTACAAAATAAAAGACAGTACTGTCCATACAGAAAGACCAAAAATGATGATATCACATACAAATTTCATAGAAATTTCCTAGGTGAGTGGGAACAATGGGAGTAAAGGAGAAGATAGGACTTAGGAGATAATCAAGGAGGCAGCAGGTGAGATTGGTCATGGAAAAAGAAAGCTCTAGACTACAGGCTGCCTGCTTCCTCTGACACTGATGGTGGGTGGGGAGGGTTGGGTGAGCAGTAGTCATCACAGAATGATGTCTTTCTTATAAATGAATAACCTCTCCATCCTAAAGCAAAGAGGATATTACTTTTTATCAATTGGGTCTCAGGATGAAGGATTTAAATGCACTTGTCTCTCAGCATCTCATTTTCTGGGAGTAATAAAAGGATACTGCAGACAATGCAGGGGACATTTGGAACAGCTATGATGTAGTCAAGATTATATCAAGGACAAGGACTGCCTCTCGAAATTTCCAAATATTAGACCCAGTGAGGGCTGAAGATTCAGGGGGCATTTGAACTAGACTCTAAACCCTGAGTTGGATATCAGCAGGTAGAGAGGGTAATGGTAGCAGGTAAACATGGAGCATGTTTGGCAATAATAAAAAGTCTGATCCACTCCAGCAGAGACTATATTTGAGAAAATGAAAGAAGTTCCCAGCTGGAAAGTAGATTATACTGTAATGGACAATTCCTTCTCTTTCCACTTATTGAGGATTTACTAGGTGCTAGGCATTTATATACACTAACTCATTTAATCTTAGCAACAAAGAAACTGGTGTGATTGTGCTGTTTTGCAAAAGTGTCATCTGAACCTCAAAGAGACTGTGCCATTCATCCACGTTGCCCACCTAGTGAGGACTAAGCGCAGATACAAATTCAAGAAAAGAAACAGACTGAGGAAAAGAGTTTGAAATCTGTTAGAACCATCCATGAGACAAAGCATCTGGAGGGCTTCAATTAATACTATGGAGATGCAAATGTAAAAGTATTTTCTAGGAAACTTAATAAAGATAGAATATATAGGGCTCAGTCACTGACTTCAGGAATTAAGAAGAGAAGCAAAGGAAGATGAAGGTGAAATTATATCCAAATAAGATTGAGCTTTCCAGATCATACTGTATGTCTGTGTAGTAGGTGTGTATACACACACACCAACCTGATTCTGTGAATAAGCGTAATCTATAAAGAGTGTCATTTAATCAGGAAAAAATAGAATCTAGTCTCTATAGAAGAAAAATCTTTATTATTATAATCTATTCAATGGATTCAGCTTTACCATCTATGGAATCATAGTCTTGATAAATAAATACACATAATAAAAGTCCACTATATGCTTAGTTTGTAACATAGATAGAAGTTCTCCCCTCACTACCAGCAATACTATAAACCAAATCCCTGTCAACCTAAATGGTATAAATATATAATGACAAATAGGGAAGTATTTTTTTAAAGAATGACACAGGTTAACTGTAGTTAACAGTATTCTTTGTGGTTTTATTTGTGTTTGTGTCCATAATGGACTGTAAATAAAATGAACTATCATATCAAGCCACAGTCCTGATGATATACACTGGCATACAGGAGCATCAAGGCAGGATGGCAGTCATATCTAATTGCCCTGCAAATCCAACATTGATAATTGAGTACTTGAAAATTTGGAGAGCTAGTAGATATATGTCAACATCTGTGAGATGAACTAGTAAACAAAATAGCAATTTGAGAATTTTGACCATATGGTCATTGATGTATCCAATGTACCAGGCACTACGGCAGTAAACTGAAGCTCCCAACTAAGAACGCAGTACAAATACACAGATATGAATGAAGGGAAGACTGTGCTTATGTACATGGGTATCTGTGTTTTAGCAGCACAAGAGCAGCTACAAAAATTGATTTACTAGATCCTGGAAAGTCACATGACTCAAATAGCTCCCCTACTGGTCTGCTAACAAAATGGCTTTCCAAGCGCTAATAAATTTCTTCTTTGAGGGTTTGTTTTGGGTTTTTTTTTTTTTTTTTTTTGGTACATTTATTTATATTTAATTGCAGTCTCATCCAAATCAATAATTTGAAGCAAGAAATTATTCATTGTGTTAATTGTGTTAGAAGCTAGAAGGAAATAATCAAGGCTCTGTGGAGAGGGTTTGGAATACTTAAACACAACAGTACCAGGATATCTCTCTGAGAAGAAGTCTTCTGGACTAACATCTATAAAATAAGATGAAGCTGCAGAAAGCATAAGCTAGCCTTAAGAGGAACTTAAGAAGGCCAGAAAGCTAAGATGGAAGAGGAAGATCTGAGATAGATCATGAAGAGCTTTAGTTACTTGTTTTGCAGATGCATGGCTTGAACGTCAATATGAAGTCCTGTCTTGAAGCCATAATTCTCTCCAGGTCTTTTTCCTGACTTTCAATCTCTGCCTATTGACTCTAGTGTATTTTCTCAGGCTCTGAACTGTACTAGGTCTCCTGGTGTGATCCAGTACTTCAGGCTCAGTACTAAACAGTTAATGATCAACTGGGCATTACCACTTCCATCTTCTAACATTATCTCTGTATTTCAGAGAGAAAGCTGGAAACCACCTTTGCCAGAATCCTCTTTCCTCTGTGTTTTCAATTAGACCTTTCACTCACTGAGACTTGAGAAAGGAGAGGTCATTATTCTGCAGAGACAGAAAAGGCTTGAGATTTGCAAGCAGGAACTGGTAAGATTCTGGTATGCTCACTTTCCAAGCTTCACAATAACATCATCAGAGGCAGCTTCCTTAACTTTGCTCCCTCAGTACCTCCAAAGGCAATATGATCCTCAAATTCCTCATCCTAAAACTCCTTATTTATACTAAGACTCTTCACACCAGGGCTATAGCAAGGAGTTTTTGTATTTGGTAGCATCAAAACAGTCTCAAAAGACAGGATCTATAATTGATTCCATAAAGTAATTGAATTTGAAGACAGTAATAATTCCATTGTCAATAAAAAAATAATAATGGTATAATGATAGTTCTTGGAATGCATGATTAAAATATTAATTCTTATTGCCTGAAATCTAGTGCTTTAAAATGTCAGTTTTTAGGAAAACAGATATATTTCTCTGAGTGCCCTGAATAAAAATCTGATTTAATGCATTAGCTTGAATGTCTAGGAAGTGTTTCAATCAGTTCACTTAAATGTGAACTTTACATTGGGCAAAAATAAGTGAAATTAAGAGGGAAGAACTTCATTATGTATCGTATAGGAAGAATCAAATTGTTTGTGGGATTTGGAGGGAGTTATTGACTCCTATGACTTCACCACAGTCAAATATGTCACAGTGAAGATCCAAGAGACATTTTCTTCCCAGAGGCATTTACTGATGTTGTTAAACCATTCTTTTCTTTTCAAATTCTACTTCCTCGATTCTCCTGATTATTCTTTCCTTTTCCCTACCCATATCCACAATCATCTCTATAAACCATGGCACCTTTGACTTCTGAGCAATATTGCTACCTCATATCTTCTCCTGAGCTCTAGTAACATATATGTGCTGCTATTGAATTTATCTGTGTCAATGTTTCTCAAATATTCCCATTCCCAGAGCCCTTTATATTCTTAAAAATTATTGAGAATATCAAAGAGCTATTATTTATGTAGGTTATATCTATATATATTTACCAAGTTAGAAAATTCAAATAAAAACAATTTCAAAATCTTTACTATTTTGAAATATTATTTTATTAAATGTTTTTAAATACTGTTATTTTATTAAGTGTTTGATTAAATATTAATTTACTAGAAAATAACAAACTATTGTATACTAGCATAAATAATGTTTTTATTTATTTAAACTACATTTTACAAAATAAAAATAATGAGAAGGACACTGTTTTACTACTTTGCAAATGTGTTTGATGTCTAGCTTAATAAAAAAACATCTGGGTTCTCCTATCTGCTTAATTAAATTTGTTGTGATATGTTTTTTTGTTGTTGTTGAAGAACATGGAAGAAAATTCAGTTTCACACAGATAAGTAGGTTAAAAGGGGAAGAGTATTTGAACAGCCTTTTACAGATAATGTGAATATTCTCAATATTGAGCAGATACTAGGCCTTAAAAGTAAGCTGCAATGTCAAATTGAAATTATATCAATAATTTTTCATGATCTCTTATATTAAAATCCACTGGTCTAAAAATGTACAAAACTGGAGAGAAATTACTCCCAACTTAACAATGAGAAAAATTCAGATAAGCTATAAAAAAACCAAACTCACAAGTCAACCAGACAAGTTGAACTCAAAACGGAGATTAGTCTCTACAAAACAGAATCCCAAAGTATCTCTCCTTTGAGAAGGAAATAAGAATAATAGCTGGCCACTGATCAAATGTGTAAGAAGAAATCAAATAAATGTTTAATGATTCAATGTCATGTGTGAACTACCATGTCAGACTGTAATAGCTGGGCAGTTCACACTGATTTTTGAGCCTTTTCCTTGTACTTCCTCTGGGTACTCTCCAGAAAGAATAGTGCAACTTAGGAGACCAGAAATAACCAACCTCAATGACCCAGGACTTCAGGGCATAGTCAGATGCTGCTGGGGAAAAAAGATAAAAATGCTTTCCTGTTTCCCTGGACCCTTCTTGTCTAAGAAACAAAAATATTAAATGTATGGAAATGGGGAAAAATTACAAGTTTCCAGAGCCTAGGCAATGACCCTTTGCATCTGGGAAAAGGGTAGAAAGAAAAGCCCTACTCACTGAGGAGGGCAAGAAACATCCTGCTTCAAGGAATCTATATCAATAATGAGTAGAGGTCTACTACTGCTGGGGTTAGGGAGGGAACTCCTACCAGATAGGAATGCAGGTCCCAGATTGTGGTTATCTATCACCCAAAGGAGGGACAAGAATGCTAGAAAGCCCCACCTCTATGATCTGGGTATATAAGCTCTGCATAAGACTGTGGCCGAATAGGGCAATAGAACATCCCAAGATCACCTCACATGCTGTATTTTATCACCAGCAAGAGCTTGGAGAGAATCCTTCTACAATACAGGAATACAGGGACAGCTGAAAGTTGAAGGTGGAACACAAACAGAAAATCCATTGACACTCTAACCCCCCACACTAAGCTAATGGCAAAAGTAGTGCAATTCTAGATAAATCTGAAGTCTACAGTACACTGAAGATGACAGTAATGACAAACACTAAACCCAGCTCAAATCCTCAGTAGCTTAACTCAAACCCTCATATTAGCAGTTCTGTGAAAAATAACATGCAGATTTCCAGGCACAAATACTATTAATCTGTGTCTCTACTGTTTTATACATAATGTCCAGCACATTTAATTTAAAATAATGGTGGGGGAGGGGAGGGATTGTTTTTCAAGACATAAGCAGTGATTTCAGCAAGACTGTATATAGGAAACCCCAGACAGCCTATCCTCCTATGTAAACAGTTGTTCCACAACAATACATGAACAAATTCAACTTGTGAGAAATGCGAAACTATTAAGAGGCTTATGTACCCAGGTAGGTATGAAACCAAGCCCATAGAAAAATGTATAGCATCCCCTCAACACAGTCCCTTCCCCCAATACAGCAATACATGATCAGAAGGGAACTCCCAGTTCTCGTCGTCTTTCCCTTTCCTGAAGAAGGAAAGAGAAAACGGGACACATCCAACATTCTAACTGGTTTTCTCTTTTGCCTGAGGGACTGGCATTTGTCTCATCTATTATAGAGCACTGACAGGAACCAGCATACTCTAAATGCCTGGAAACTGAGACGAGGGTCTGCAGTATAGGGGACAGAAGTCAATAAAGTTCATGGGGCAGTTTCCCTAGGCAGGGAAAGAGTAGGGCAGAGCATGTATCCAACACTGCAGTTTTTCATTGGCTGCCCAAGGAACTGGTTTGTGTCATATCTAACTCAATAAAAGGTGAAACTTAGTGTATTTTAGATGTCTTCTGTCATTGAGAACAAAAAGAGTAACGTAACATACTTTTCTTTCAGAGGACTCACAGTACAACCCACAGACACCAGAAGGAACAAGAGATTAAGCTCCCTAAAAAAGAAAGAGAGGGAGGAAAAGAAAAGAAATACAAATTTCTTTAATTAGAAATTTAAACATACAAGTCCAGGGGATACAGTCACAAAAAAAATATTTCAGGGGATCCAGAGTCTCTAGCAAGAATAAGTGGAAAACATATTTTCCTGTATGTGGGAGAGTTGGCTAGTATTTTGTTGTTGTTGTAGTTTGTTTGTTTTTTGTGTTGTTTTCATGCATGATTATTAAAAAAATACTGCAGGGGGAAAAACAGGGGACATAACCCAATCAAAGGAAAAAAAATATCCAGAAATGGACCCCAAAGAAAATGAAGTATAAGAATTCCCTAACAAAATATTAAAAATAACTGTCACAAATATGTCCAGAGAGCTTTGAAAAACTATGCATAAACAAATGAGATTATTACCAAAGAGGTATAAAATATAGAAAAGAACCAAAAATATAGAAAAGAACCAAACAGAAATTTTGAAGCTGAATAATACAAAAACTGAACTGAAAAATTTACTAATGGAGTTTAACAATAGACTTGATCAAGCAAAAGAATCAGCAAAATTGAAGACTGGACATTTGAAATTATCCAGTAATAGGAAATAATAAGAAAAAAAAATTAAAAGTATAATGAAAATTAAAAGATTTATGGGATAGCAGCAAACAGACAAATATCTACATTATGGGGAGAAAAGAACAGGCAGAAAACTTATTTATGAAACAATGGTGAAAATTTCTCAAACCTAGGGAAGAAACAGATTTCCATGTTCAAGAATCAAAATGAATCCCAAATATAAAATCTTTGGAAATTCACACTGAAATAATCAAATTGTCAAAATTAAAGCAAAAGAAAATTTCAAAAGCAACAACAGAAAAGTGACTCATGATACATGAAGGAACATCCATAAGACTATCAGCTGATTTCTCAGCAGAATCTTTGCAACCAAAAGGGAGTAAAAGATATATTCAAAGTTCTGAAACCCAAAAACTGGGAATAGATATATGTATCTTTTTTGTAAGCATGATGGTAACTACAAAGAAAATATACAGGTGAGCAATGACTATCAGAAATGAATAAAAACATGTCATTACAAGCCAAGTGCAGTGGTACAGGCCTGTAATTTCAGCAACTCAGGAGGCTAAGGCAGGAGGATCATGAGTTCAAGGCCAACTACAGCAAAAAGTGAGATGCTAAACAACTCAGTGAGACCATGTCGTGTCGCTAAATAAAATAAGAAATAGGGCTGGGGATGTGGCTAAGTGGTAGAGGTAGCATTCCCCTGAGTTCAATCACTGTAACAAAAAAAAAAAGTCATTACAATAAATCAAAGAAATACAAAGGAAGAGAGAAACACAGACAAAAGATTACAAGTCAGAAAACAATTATCAAAATATTAATAGTAAATCTTTGCCTATCAAGAATTCGTTTAAATGTAAATAGATCAACTGCATTCAAAATATGAAGTAACTGAATGGATTTTAAAGAGAAACAAAAGCAGACCAAACTTTTGCCATCTGCAAGATACTTTAGGTTTAAGTGCACACATTGACTAAAAGAGAAAGTATTAAAAAAAAAAGATGACAGAAAAAAAAATTCTACTCAAATGTTTACCAAAAGGAAGCAGGACTGACAAAATCTACATAAAAACTTTTAGTCAAAACCTGCCATTGATATACCATATTAGCAGAGCAAAGAATAAAAACCACACGATCACTCAATGGAAGCAGAAAAAGCATTTAACAAAACTCAAAACTCTTTTAGTATAAACATTTCTATAAATCAATAATAAAAGATAATTTAATCAATATAATCAAGGTCATATGTGAAAAGCCTGAGGCTAATGTTATCCTCCCTATTCAATGGTGAAATCCTAAAAGTTTTTTTTTTTTCCCTAAGATCAAGAGTAAGGTAGGAATACTCACTCTTGCCACTTCTATCTGACATATTTCTGGTAGTATAAGAGCAATTAGGCAAGAAAAGAAATAAGGGGGCTGGAGTTGTAGCTCAGTGGTAGAGCACTTGCCTTGCACATATGAGGCACTGTGTTCAATCCTCAGCACCACATAAAAATAAATAAATAAATTAAAGGTATGTGTCCCTGTACAACTAATATAAAATTTAAAAAAAACTTAAAAAGCAAAAAGAAACAAGAAGTGGGCAAATCAGAAAAGAAGAAATAAAATTATCTCTTCTTGTATATGGCATGCCATTATAGTTATAAAACCCTACAGAAACCACAGATAAAACCTGTTGGATGTAATAAACAAATTTAGTGAAGTTGCAAAATACAAAATCAACATATAAGAATCCCTTGTTTCTGTACACTAAAAAATCTGAAAAATCACAAAAACAATTCCATTTATAATAGTATCGAAAAGAACAAAATACTATGAATAAACTTCACCAAGAAGACAAAAGACTTGTACACTGAAAACTACAAAATATTGTTGAAAGAAGTTAAAGGAAATACAAATAGAAAGATATCTAATGTTGTGGAGTGGAAGGCTTAATATCATAAAACCTACCATAGCAATCTACAAATTCAGTGCAACCCCTGTAAAATTCCAATGGTCTTCTTTACAGAAATTTTTGAAAAAGTAGTCCTAAAGTTCATTTGAAACCACAAAGAACCCTTAGTAGCCAAAACAACCTTGAGAAATAAGAACAAAATCAGAGGCAATGCACTCTGATTTCAAAACATATTACAAGTCTACAGCAATGAAAACAGTGTGGAACTGGCATAAAAACAGACATACAGACTAATAAAGAATCTGAAATAGGCCAGAAATAAACCCATGCACATATGCTCAACTGATCTTCAAGAGTCTTTTAAAGAATGGTGCTGGGAAAACTATATATACACATACAAAAATATTCCTAAACACACACACACACACACACACACACACACACACACACACAAATCAACTCATATTGAGTTAAAGACATAAACATAAAGGTTGGGGATATAGCTCAGTTGGTACAGTGTTTGCCTCACATGCAAAAGGCCCTGGGTTTAGCGCGCGCGCACACACACACACACACACACATACACACACACAAAATACATAAGCCAAAATTATAAAATGCCTAGAAGAAAACAGAAAAATTTTCATGACATTAGTCTTGTCAACAACTTCTTAGTACATTCTAAAGTAGAAACAGACAAGTTGCACAATGTACCAAACTGAAAAGCTTTTGTATAGCAAAAGAAATAAATAACAGAGTGAAAAGGTAACCTACAGATTGAGAGAAAATACGTATAAATCATATATCTGCTAATGGGTTAATATTCACAATATATGAGGAACTTCCACAATTCAATTGCAAAAGAGGAGGAGGAGGAGGAAAAAGAGGAGGATGAGAAACCGTATTTTAAAACTGTGCAAAGTACTTGAATTTTTCATAAATGAAAAAAAAAAAAAAGACTTACAGATGGCCAACTAGTCTAAAAAAAGAGCTCATCAGGGAAATTCAAATAACCACATTAAGTTTCACCTCACACCTGTTAGGATAGCCACTATAAAATTAAGTTTATAAATGAAAAATAACAAGTGTTAGTCAGTCTATAGGTAAATTGGAGACATTATGTACTCTTGGAGGAAATGTAAAATGATGCAATCATCTATGGAAAATCATATGAAGATTCCTCAATAAATTAAAAATACATTCATGATATGATTCAGTAATCCCACTTCTGTGTATTTATCCAAAAGAACTAAAACCAGTTGAAGAGACATGTGTAGATAGTAAGGAGATCCAACATGGCGGCAGGCATGGAGAGATCAAGTCTCTGACCTCTTCAGCTGCACGGGCATAGGGAGTCTTAAACCATCTAAATGCTGTTTGCTCAGGATCACTAGTCAATGCTGAGCTGACGTGGATCTGGGGCGAATAGTCTGAGCCTCTCAGAACACACACCAAGCCCGGATCGGCTGAATTCAAGCAACCATTCGCCTGCATCTCGCAGACAAACCGCTGT
The DNA here is from genome assembly GCF_047511675.1 of Marmota flaviventris. Classification (NCBI taxonomy): domain Eukaryota; kingdom Metazoa; phylum Chordata; class Mammalia; order Rodentia; family Sciuridae; genus Marmota; species Marmota flaviventris. The sequence continues at coordinate 68,719,861 of NC_092504.1, read as the reverse complement.
GACTCAGCACTAAACGATCCCACTGAAACAACTGGTCGGCCCTTCTGAACCTGTGGAGGTTAATACCAACCGAGCCTTCATAGGCAGTGGCCACAGGATTGAGATGGGGCTTGGGAGAGCCAGTCAGGACCCACCCATTGCATTGGTCACCTGGCAAAGGGAACGAACTGTCACCATTTGCATGGGATACCATCATGGCAGAGAACTGACGTCACAAGAATGCGGTGGAGGAGATAATTTCATTGAAACCAGTGGCGACAGGTGTGTAACCCCCTAGCCTTCCCTCTCCACACAGCGGGGAAACCTTAAGGGCCCCTCCCAGCTCTTCTGTAAGGGCCCCTCCCAGCTCTCCAGTGAGCACGATAGTCAGACCGAGGGAATCAGGAGTGGCATGGGACCCGAGGCGCAGAACCCCCGGCTACCGTTCCCACCAGTGCTGACAACTGAGGTCTTTTGCACCAGCTACCGGGGTCGTGGCTACCGGAGGGCAAGCAAAATATGCTGAGGGTTCTCAGCCCCAAGCTTCACAAACTTAGAGTCTGGGGGAATGGCAAACAGGGAGAGTGTGCCCAGTCGTTCAATAAAATAGGGCTCCCGGGAGCAGCAGACCTGGCGTGTAGCCAGTATTGTGGTGAGCGTCACCGGTGAGCGGGGCCTGGCTTGAGGAAAAGTGGGGAAGTGACTAGACACAAGAAAAGGCCCTAGGCACTCAGGATTGGAGACCCGCCCAGTCTGGGAGGAGGAGCTGCTGCACAGTGATTATTGAGAGGAGAAGCTTGGCCCGGTGGGCACAGCTCCACCTACTGGAAGAGAAGTTAATCAAACTCTAAGACTGCATTTATTAATTTTTTTTAATTTGGGGTTTTTTTTTTTCATTTTCATTTTTTAAATTTTTTTATTATTTTTTTTAATTTTTTATTTATATTTTTCGGATTTTTTTTAACTTTTTTTCTTTTTTTATTTTCTATTTTTTTTTCTTTTTGTCTTTTCATTTCTTATCAATTTACTTATTCCCCCTTCCTTGAATTCTACCTGCTTACTCTCATTCTCTTTAGTGACTTCTTCCCTTCCCCTCTAATACCTTTCCTCCCAAGCATCAAATAAATTTAGAGGAGTAAACAGCAAATCAGCAGTCAAACAGAACAAGAAGTAACATGAGCAACATGAAAAAGCAAGGAAGAAAAGGAGTACAAACAATTCAGGACAGCCTAAATATTCAGGAGGACCTAGAGGCATCAGAAAATGGTCAAATAAAGAACTCAAGGAACACCTTAGACAGATGGAATGGAATCTTAAAGAGGATATGAGATATCAAATTCAAACAGTGAAAAAACACATTGAAAATGAATTACATAAACAGATAAAAGAAGCAAATAAGCATCTTTATCAGGAGATAGAGATTATTTTAAAAAATCAAACAATAATTCTAGAAATGAAGGAAACTATAAACCAAATTAAAAACTCAAATGAGAGTATCACTAACAGAGTGGAGCAAGTAGAAGCCAGAATGTCAGATAATGAAGACAAAATATATCATCTTGAAAAGAGTCTAGCCAATTCAGAAAGGCTGGTAAAAGATCACGAGAAAAACATCCAAGAGATATGGGATAACATAAAAAAACCAAACTTAAGAGTCATCGGGATAGAGGAAGGTATAGAGGTTCAAACCAAGGAAATGAGCAACCTGCTGAATGAAATAATTATAGAAAACTTTCCAGAAATAAAAAAAGGAAATGGATGTACAAATTGTAGATGCATACAGGACACCGAGCACACAAAATCACAGTAGACCAATGCCAAGACACATTGTTATGAAGATATCCAATATACAGAACAAAGAGAAAATATTAAAAGCTATAAGAGAAAGGAGGCAGATTACATTCAGGAGTAAACCAATAAGGTTAACAATGGATTTTTCATCACAGACGCTGAAAGTGAGAAGATCCTGGAACAACGTATTTCAAACACTGAAAGACAATGGATGCCAACCAAGAATTTTGTATCCAGCAAAATTAAGCTTCAGGTACGACAACAAAATAAAAATCTTTCAAGATAAACAAAAGTTAAAAGAATTTGCAGCCAGAAAACCAGCATTGCAAAGCAACTTGAGCAAAACACTACACGAGGAAGAAATGAAAAACAATAACCAAAACCAACAGTGGGAAGTACCTCAGTAAGCCAGAGGGCGGGGAGAAAGCTAATCATGGAGAAACAAACCAAATTAAAAAAAAAAAAGATAAATAATCAAACATGGCTGGAAGTACAAACCATATATCAATAGTAACTCTAAACGTTAATGGCTTAAACTCACCAATAAAGCGACATAGGCTGGTAACCTGGATTAAAAAAACAAATCCAACAATATGCTGCATCCAGGAGACACATCTGATTGGAAAAGACATACACAGGCTGAAGGTGAAAGGTTGGGAAAAAAATATACCACGCACACGGTCCTTGTAAGCAAGCAGGGGTGGCCATCCTCATATCGAATAAAATCGACTTCAAGACTAAGTTAATCAAAAGGGATAAGGAAGGACATTATATACTGTTAAAAGGAACCATTCACCAACAAGACATAACAATTATCAATATTTATGCACCAAATAAGGGTGCTGCGGTGTTCATAAAACAAACTCTCCTCAAGTTCAAGAATCAAATAGACCACAACACAATAATTATGGGTGACTTTAACACACCTCTCTCACCATTGGACAGATCCTCCAAACAAAAGTTGAATAAAGAAACTATAGAACTCAATATCACAATTAATAACATAGACTTAACTGACATATATAGAATATATCAACCATCATCAAGTGGATATACTTTTTTCTCAGTAGCACATGGATCCTTCTCAAAAATAGACCATATATTATGCCATAGGGCAACCCTCAGTAAATATAAAGGGGTGGAGATAATACCATGCATTTTATCTGATCATAATGGAATGAAAATGGAAATCAATGATAAAAGAAGGAAGGAAAAATCCTACATCACATGGAAAATGAACAAAATGTTACTGAATGATCAATGGGTTACAGAAGACATAAAGGAGGAAATAAAAAATTCTTAGAGATAAATGAAAATACAGACACAACATATCGGAATCTATGGGACACAATGAAAGCAGTTTTAAGAGGGAAATTCATCGCCTGGAGGTCATTCCTCAAAAAAAAGGAAAAACCAACAAATAAATGAGCTCACACTTCATCTCAAAGCCCTAGAAAAGGAAAAGCAAAACAACAGCAAATGTAGCAGAAGGCAAGAAATAATTAAAATCAGAGCAGAAATCAACAAAATTGAAACAAAAGAAACCATTGAAAAAACTGACAAAACTAAAAGTTGGTTCTTCAAAAAAATAAATAAGATCGGCAGACCCTTAGCCATGCTAACAAAGAGGAGAGAGAACTCAAATTACTAACATACGGGATGAAAAAGGCAATATCACAACAGATGCTACAGAAATACAGAAGACAATTAGAAATTATTTTGAAAACCTATATTCCAATAAAATAGAAGATAGTGAAGACATCAATAAATTTCTTAAGTCATATGATTTGCCCAGACTGAGACAGGAGGATACACACAATTTGAACAGACTAATATCAATGGATGAAATAAAAGAAGCAATCAAAAGACTACCAACCAAGAAAAGCCCAGGACCGGATGGGTATACAGCAGAGTTTTACAAAACCTTTAAAGAAGAATTAATACCAATACTTTTCAAGTTATTTCAGGAAATAGAAAAAGAGGGAGCTCTTCCAAATTCATTCTATGAGGCCAACATCAAACTGATTCTGAAACCAGACAAAGACACCTCAAAGAAAGAAAAATACAGACCAATATCTCTAATGAACCTAGATGCAAAAATCCTCAATAAAATTCTGGCGAATAGGATACAAAAACACATCAAAAAAATTGTGCACCATGATCAAGTAGGATTCATCCCTGGGATGCAAGGCTGGTTCAATATACGGAAATCAATAAATGTTATTCACCACATCAATAGACTTAAAAATAAGAACCATATGATCATCTCAATAGACGCAGAAAAATCATTCGACAAAGTACAGCATCCATTTACGTTCAAAACATTAGAAAACTAGGGATAACAGGAACTTACCTCAACATTGTAAAAGCGATCTATGCTAAGCCTCAGGCTAGCATCATTCTAAATGGAGAAAAATTGAAGGCATTCCCTCTAAAATCTGGAACAAGACAGGGATGCCCTTTATCACCACTTCTATTCAATATCTTTCTTGAAACACTGGCCAGAGCAATTAGACAGACGAAAGAAATTAAAGGCATAAAAATAGGAAAAGAAGAAATTAAATTATCACTATTTGCAGATAACATGATTCTATACCTAGAATACCCAAAAGGGTCTACAAAAAAACTACTAGAACTAATAAATGAATTCAGCAAAGTGGCAGGATATAAGATAAACACACATAAATAAAAGGCATTTCTGTATATCAGCGACAAAACTTCTGAAATGGAAATGAGGAAAACCACCCCATTCAAAATATCCTCAAAAAAATAAAATAAAATATTGGGAATCAACCTAACAAAAGAGGTGAAAGATTTATACAATGAAAACTACAGAACCCTAAAGAGAGAAATAGAAGAAGATCTTAGAAGATAGAAAAATATACCCTGTTCATGGATAGGAAGAACTAACATCAACAAAATGGCAATATTAACAAAAGTTCTCTATAGGTTTAATGCAGTGCCAATCAAAATCCCAATGGCATTTCTTGTAGAAATAGATAAAGCAATCATGAAATTCATATGGAAAAATAAAAGACCCAGAATAGCAAAAGCAACTCTAAGCAGGAAGTGTGAATCAGACGGCATAGCGATACCAGATTTCAAACTATACTACAGAGCAATAGTAACAAAAACAGCATGGTACTGGTACCAAAACAGGCGGGTGGACCAATGGTACAGAATAGAGGACACAGAGACTAATCCACAAGGTTACAACTATTTTATATTTGATAAAGGAGCTAAAAGCTTGCAATGGAGGAAGGATAGCATCTTCAACAAATGGTGCTGGGAAAACTGGAAATCCATATGAAACAAAATGAAACTGAATCCCTTTCTCTCGCCATGCTCAAAAGTTAACTCAAAATGGATCAAGGACCTTGATATCAAATCAGAGACTCTGCATCTGATAGAAGAAAACGTTGGCTCCGATTTACATATTGTGGGGTCGGGCTCCAAATTCCTTAATAGGACACCCATAGCACAAGAGTTAATAACAAGAATCAACAAATGGGACTTACTTAAACTAAAAAGTTTTTTCTCAGCAAGAGAAACAATAAGAGAGGTAAATAGGGAGCCTACATCCTGGGAACATATCTTTACTCCTCACACTTCAGATAGAGCCCTAATATCCAGAGTATACAAAGAACTCAAAAAATTAAACAATAAGATAACAAATAACCCAATCAACAAATGGGCCAAGGACCTGAGCAGACACTTCTCAGAGGAGGACATACAATCAATCAACAAGTACATGAAAAAATGCTCACCATCTCTAGCAGTCAGAGAAATGCAAATCAAAACCACCCTAAGATACCATCTCACTCCAGTAAGATTGGCAGCCATTATGAAGTCAAACAACAACAAGTGCTAGTGAGGATGTGGGGAAAAGGGTACACTTGTACATTGCTGGTGGGACTGCAAATTGGTGCAGCCAATTTGGAAAGCAGTATGGAGATTCCTGGGAAAGCTGGGAATGGAACCACCATTTGACCCAGCTATTGCCCTTCTCGGACTATTCCCTGAAGACCTTAAAAGAGCGTACTATAGGGACACTGCTACATCGATGTTCATAGCAGCACAATTCACAATAGCTAGACTGTGGAACCAACCTAGATGCCCTTCAATAGATGAATGGATAAAAAAAAAATGTGGCATTTATACACAATGGAGTATTATTCTGCACTAAAAAATGACAAAATCATGAAATTTGCAGGCAAATGGATGGCACTAGAGCAGATTATGCTAAGTGAAGCTAGCCAATCCCTAAAAAACAAATGCCAAATGTCATCTTTGATATAAGGATAGCAACTAAGAACAGAATAGGGAGGAAGAGCATGAGAAGAAGATCACCATTAAACAGGGTCAAGAGGGGGGAGGGAAAGAGAGAGAGAAGGGAAATTGCATGGTAAAGGAAGGAGACCTCATTGTTTTACAAAATTACATATAAGAGGAAGCAAGGGAAAAGGGGAAAAAATCAAGAGAGAGAAATGAATTACAGTAGATGGTGTAGAGAGAGAAGATCAGAGGGAAGGGGAGGGGAGGGCAGGGGGGATAGTAGAGGATAGGAAGGGCAGCAGAATACAACAGACACTAGTATGGCAGTATGTAAAAAAGTGGTTGTGGAACCGATGTGAATCTGCTATATGTATACGGGGTAAAAATGGGAGTTCATAATCTGCTTGAATCAAATGTATGAAATATGATATGTCAAGAGCTTTGTAATGTTTTGAACAACTAATAATAAAAAAAAGAATTAAAAAAAGAGACATGTGAACTTCCATGTTTATTGCAGCATTACTCAACATAGCCAAGAGGTGGAAACATCCCAAATGAAAGAATAAAGAAAATGTGATAATGCATATAACAAAATTTTATGCAGCCATAAAGAAGAAAATCTTTGCTGGGGATGTAGCTCACGGGTAGAGCACTTTCCTAGCATGTGTGAGGCCTGGGTTCAATCCCCAGTACCCCCTACACTCACACACACACACAAACACACTCACACTCCCATACACAAAAGTAGTAGTATATCACAAAGAAGAAAATTTCATCATCTGTCACAACATGGACAAAAGGAAATTATGAAATAAGACAGTGTAACAAGGACAAATTCTGAATGATTGCACTTACATGAGGCACCTGTAGTACTCAAACATAGAAGCAGACAGTAGAATGGCAGTTGCCACCAGGGGCTGAGGGAGGAGGAAATTGGAAGTTGCTATTCAATAATGTTTTAATCAGGCAGGTTAAAAACAAAACATTCTACAGGTTTGCTGTCCAACACTCTGCTTGTTTTAGTTAGTTTTATCACTGCTGGGACAAAAAGACCTGACAAAGAACAATTTGAGAGGATGAAAAGTGTATTTGAGGACTCATGGTTCCAGAGGTCTCAGTCCATGGACAGCAGACTGTTTTCCTGGGACTAGGAATGGGTTAATATTCACAATATATGAGGCAGAGTACCATAGAAGAGTGTAGCCAAGGGAAGTAGCTCACATGATGATCAGGAAGCAGAGTGGGAAACTCCACTCACCAGATATAAAATATATACCCCAAAGCCAAGCCCCACCTGCCTTCAATTACCACTCATTCCCATCAGGAGATTAATTCACCAATTGAGTTAAGGCTCTCATAAACCAATCATTTCTCCTCTAAACCTTCTTGCATTGTCTCACAGGTGAGCTTTTGGGAACACCTTATATGCAAATCCTAACATGAGTAGAGTTAACAATACTGTACTGTATATTTTTAAATGAATTAAGATAATAAATTCCAGGTCACCTATTTAACTACAACTTAAAACAAAAAGATAGAAATTGAACAACAGAACCAATCATGGATATTCCAGAACTATTAGATAAGAACTTCAAAACAACTATAATCAACATACAAAACAATCTAGGAAAAAGGTAGAAAACATGCAGAAATACATGAAATTTACCAAAGAAATGGAAACTATAAGGAAAAATCATATAGTAATGTTAAGTTTTTTTAAAAACACAATATCAGATATAAGAAATTTTACTGAAAGTTTCCTAAGTGGACTTCACAAAGCTAATAAAGAACCAGTGAGGGGCTGGGGTTGTGGCTCAGTGGTAGAGCACTGGCCTAAGTACATTCTAAAGCAGAAACAGACAAATGGGATAATGTCCCAAACTGAAAAGCTTTTGTATAACAAAAGAAATAAATAACAGAGTGAAAAGGTAACCTACAGGTTGAGAGAAAATATATATAAACCATATATCTGCTAATGAGTTAATATTCATAATATTAACTGGGTTTGATCCTCAGTGCTACTTAAAAAAAATAAACAAACAAAATAAAGGTATTGTGTCCATCTACAACTAAAAAAAGAATTAAAAAAAAGAACCAGTGAAATGAAAATACATATGATTCTGTAAAATTATAGATTAGTCATTCAAAAACATTGATTCACTTAATTATACAGATTTTCCAAATGTCAGCATATATTTCACACATGTAATATTATACAATATTTTCATGATTATTCAATATTTTTCAAAACTATATTTTTAATGTTATAAAATATTGTGTAAGTATATAAGGAAATATAAATACATACATATACTCATAACATCACTTTATTCCACTAACAATTTTCCCTGATTTCAGTCTCACTGCATTTTTCCCTATCATCAATCTTGCACACTGCTATCAGAATGATTGTTCTAAAATTCAAGTCACTTTTTCCCCAGCCCATTGGCCCTTGCCAAACACTGTAGAACTGTATATGAAGTCCTCCTTGATTGTTGCCTGCCTACATTTATAGGTCAATATTTATCTCAACTCACCCATAAACATATATAAACACACTACACATCTATCAAAAGGTATGTCAAACCTACCTACCGTGGGCTACATTCCTACTTATCCTTAAGACCCAGCTCATGAATACCCTCATTCCAGCAATGTAAATTATCTACTTTTGAAGACCTGAAGAAAGGGAAGAAGGCAGTCATGTGACAAATGGGTTAAAGAGCCTTCCCGGAAGAGAATACAGAAAGGCACAATAGACTCCCCAAAATGTAAATAGTAGAAATTAAGATTGAAGACCTGATTACCTTATAACTATGTTATTTGAAGATATTTTTGTATGTAGTTGTTATATTTTAGGTAGTTTTTCACCAATATAACATTCTATTCTTCTTATGAGGCCTAGTATAATAGCTACTGAACAGGAGTGCTGATGTTTCATTTTTTCAACTAGTAATGATTAGAGTACTAGATGTCATGATATACTAATCTGACTTTGTATAAGAGTTCATTCTAAAAACATAAGATTTTTATAGGCTTGCAATGAGGTTGCTTTTGTTGTTTGTTTTTGTGGTGCTGGGGATCCAACCCTGGGCCTTTCACATGCTAAGCAAGCACCCTACCACTGAGTTTACAACCTCCAACCCTTTCCAATGGGATTTTAAGAACTATCCCTGTATTGATCAGAATTAAACCACTTTATGTGTCACTAAAATAACATTTAAGCCATAAACAAACTTTAGTACTTAAATCACCAGAAAAGACAATTTCCGTACATAAAAAAGGACATCTGTTTAAAAACTACCAGATTGTCCTCCATATTCTAGGTTGTCTTCTCTCTTAAGGACAATGGAATCTGTTTGTATGTCTATAAGCAAATTATTTTGGTCCTTTTCTACAATAAATGAATGCATAAAAGAAATTGATTACTAGGTAAGCTTTTTTAAAAAAATTTTTGGGAATACCAGCTTGTCACTGATAGCCAGGTAATTAATCTTGTCAGATATAGGGTCAAGTACTCCACAGAAATCCCATATATTGGAAAATATATGAGACATATTTTATTTAATATATAAAATAAATATATAAAATACTGAAATCTATTATACTATTAACCAGAAGTATTTATTAATCAACACTTCTGAATATACCCAAAACAATAATAATTAATTTTAATAATGGCAGCTCCAATGTGATAAAATATCTTGAAATACACGAATCAACTGAATCAAAGAAAGATTAGACTCTTTTTTTCTTTCCTAAAATATAAATCTAATTATGCAGCTGCCCTACTTAAACATTTTTTATTCTAATCCATTTCCTACCAGCAATGACAGAAGTTTTTCCAAACTGTGTTCCATGAAATAAAGGTTTCTCTCAACATGTTAATAAAGGTCCTAAGAAAAAAGACTCTGTGGTTAAGAATATTTTGGAAACACTTTGTTGATCAAACAAGATTAAATGGGCTTTAATATTTTCCTCACCCTTTAATATGCGAGTATGTTTTGTGAATGTCTGAGAGAAGATATGCAGCATTTCTCAGACTCACTTGTTCATAGTATTTTGGGGAAAAATTCAAAGTCTATTAAACATAGTATTCAGTGAAACACTGGTTTTTGGAATTAAATACCAACTATTTAACATTGCATTCCATGCCTCCTATCTTGCAATTGGGCCATGGTTTATCTTTCTTGTCTTACCACCTATTATCAGTCCCACCATAAGCTACATTCCAGCCATACTAGGATACTAGCCACTTTCTAAATGTACCCCTCAATTTCTCATCTCTTTACTGTGCAAATGAATCTTAGTCCTCATGCTTTTTTTTTTTTTTTTTTTTTTTTTTGAATACCAATGTGCACATAGATGAGATCAATTGTGTGCTTCCTTCAGGCTCTGAACATCCTGTGAACAAACACTGTTTAATACATTTTATATTTATTTAAGAATCTACAGGAGACAACATAATAAGCAATTGATTTTTTATTATAGAAATTAACTTAAATTTGGTTTTTTAAAACCTCATTATATTTCTGAGAAAATCAGTACTTCACATTTTATATACAAGGAACTACAAATTCCTCATTATCTAATTATGCTGAATAACAAACTTTACTGATAGAGGACATTCAGAAAAAAATTTTGGCATATCCTCTAATAATTTTCTATAAAGGAAATAAACCAATCAAACCAAAATTATTTCTTCATAACCTGCAATGGTTTGGATAAGTGTTCCCCAAAGCCCCATGTGCTAATGGGGGGAAGTTAATCACTAGAATCTGCCATTGAAGGGGATATTGAAGACCTATTCTCTTTATTTCTCCCTTTTACTTTCCAGCTACCATGAGGTAAGTGGTTCACTGTACCACATGCTCTCTGCCATGATGTACTACCTCACTACAGGCCATAAACAATACAAAAGCACAGCAGGTGACCAACCATAAACCAAACTCCAGGAAAACATGAGCCCAAATAAGCTTTTCCTCTTTTAAGATGATTATCTCAGTTATTTTGTTGCAGCAACACATAGCTGACTAACCCATAAACTGACAAATAAATTGAATATGAAAGATGAGCACAGCTAATTTAACAATTACCACCCAATCTAGGATCATGTCCACAATAGGTAATAAATAAGAAATGGATTCTACAACCCTACAAAGAAAGGTTCTTATTTTATAGACTAGTAATCTGAACTTTTCCTCAATACTTAAAAAATCATCTTTCTGAGGAAAGAAACTGGCAAGATATGAGTGCTAAACATCTCAACTATGTCTTCTATCAAAAATGGCTTAATAAAACATTTCTTTGATAATCCAATGAATTATAGCATATAATATGGATAAAGGAAGGCATTTAACATTGCTCCTCTACCCCCAAATTACCTCCTACCACACATCTTTTTGATTTTTTGAGGTCATTACCTGAGTTGAAGCAAAAGGAAAGAATGTGGAGATAAGAAGTTTAAAGACAGTGAATGGAGACAGGTATTCCTAAAAAGAAACTTACAATTTGCATTTCAAAAGTTCACATGCAAAGCAAGCCCCAAATACATGAAGATTAAAACAGAAAAAAATAACTAAAAAAAAAAAAAGGCCCCTACTGTGTCCATACCCCCTCCTTCCCCCTCCAGCCTGTTCCTCTCCTTCCTGGACTTTCCTGTCTGACAGGTAGAGTAGCATACATACCTTTGCAGAGGTGAAGACTGCTGTAGGGTATCAGGCCCCAAACTAAAGGGTTAATTGAGTTTTCTGTCTACAGATTATACAAGAAAGAAAGTTTGTATTCCTTTTTTAGTGTGAGTGTTTTTTTGTTTTGTTTTTTGTGTTGTTTTTTGTTTTGTTTTTTTAGGTGGGAGGGAGGGGGCTTCTGGAGATTATGAGGTCCTTGAATGATGTCAGAGCTTTGGAGAAAGAGGAAAGTTGCTTTATTTTAAAAAATTAAAAAGGAAGAAGTTTTTCTTGCTTGCTTGCTCCTGCAAGGGAGTTGTAGATGATGAAGAGAGGAAAAGAAAAGAAAAAGGACAGGTTGATACAGTCAGGAAGGCTGAAGTGGGCAGAAATTCTTCACAGTGACAAAATAAAGGGTAGGTAGTTTTAAAATGGTAACAGCTATGTTGACAAAGTAATTTGTGTAAACCCCTCCTCTGACTCCCCTAGGAAATCCTTAGTATTTACTAATCAATGCTTTATGTAAGTGATTTTTGTGTGAAATGAAATAGGTTTGAACTTCATGTCTGGGTCAACATATCATATTATAGGAATTCAGGAAGAGATCAAGAGATAAAAAGCCATTGTCATGTAATACCCCTGAAATCAGCACAATATAGGTATATGTTTTGTAGTTTCACAAGCTCTGACTTTAGCAAGCTTTGCATCCAAGTATACCAACTTGTGCTTGAACTCCAGTTTGACCACGTATTATCTGTGTTACCTTGGGTAAATCAGTTAATTTCTGAGAGTCTTTATTTTATTATCTGTAACATAAACCTGCCCCCATTGTGCTCAGCACTTAATAATTACCCATTAACTTTACTTATATAAACTTTAAGTTGCTTAGGGAATGGGTTTACTTAGACCTAGGGCTCTAGAAGAGCTAGTGCTACAAAGCAAACAAATACAAACACTTTCTTGAAGAATTCTTTAAGCCAACATGATATTTCTTTGAAAAATCATGTCTGTTCTGTCTTGTAAAGCTTGTCCCTCTGTGACTCTCAGTACCATATGGAAGGGACTGTGATGTTCCCAGAATTCTTTTCTCTCAGTCCCTGGTGTATAATAATTGTGTGGGTACTTCAGAAGATTATAGGAAGGGACACAGAGGAAGGGTTATTTGTCCAAGACTGATTGTTACAAGTCTTAGACAAATAACTGATTCCTTTCCTGCTCAGAAAGTTGTCCACAACAACAAAGAAACAGCTGGAGCTGAGTGCTAGAGCCAATCATTCTGACTCCAGGCTACCAATGCATAGAGCTGCCACCACCAGGCTGGGAACTATGGAAAGGCTAGTGCTCCAACCTGCTGCTGGTGTGGAAAACAGAACCAGGGCCAAAGATCTGCAACCTAACCCTCTTGGTGCCCTTGATTAGGCCAGCTCAGAGGCTGGTTTTCCCCAAATAGGTATTTATTCAACTCACAGCCAGGGTCCCTCTCTTGGAGTCTCATACCTTGTGCTGCTAAATCTCTATTTTTTGCTCTAAAATGCATGAGAAGCAGGGACACTCTTCTTGGGACTGTTCCTATATCTTTGAGTTTCCATTAATAAAAACTATTCCATCCTGCAGTCTGTACATGTGGAAAAAATGATAATTCATACCCTATTTGAATCAAATGTATGATATGTCAAGATCATTGTATTGTCTTGAACAATAAAAAAATTAAAATAAAATAAAAGTAATGCTAAATGAAAAAAAAAAATAAAAACTATTCCAAAGAACTTGGGATGTGTGTGATGCATGGTCATTCATAACTGATCTCTTATTAGGGCTCAAGGGAGAGCTCTACTCTTTACACAATATTTTTCCATAATATTAACTCAATAGTTAATTAAGCAAGCGTTCCACCTGCTACTCATAGAAAGGAAGTCAAATCTACCCCAGTGAGAAAGAAAATATGGAGTTGGTGGCTGACACTTGAGTGGATGGTTTTGCACAGGAGACAGTCTGATGGAATTAAGCTCAGAAGGAAACTAAATGCATTTTCCAATTACCAGTCTCAAGATTCTGCTTTCAATGAACCGTTTCCACCTTCTGCATGTCTTCTCTCAATTGTCTTGTTTAAAGACATGACCATTATTTTAATTAATCGCCCCTCTTGCCCCCCTTCTTCTTCTTCTGTTTTTTTTAACTATTTCTTCTTAAGTAGACTCATTTTAGCAGACCATGGTTAATCATTCCTTCTTGCATTTTGCTAAGATAAAGAGCTAAAAAAAGTTTTACAAGTTTATTTATAAATGTTAGAAACAACAACAAAACTTGAAGAGAAAAAGTAATACTTCTATACAGTTTTTGGAAGGGGTTTAGATTATGTATAATATGGATCAATTTGTAAAGATGATTAGAAATCTCACAAGATATAAGTTAAATTGCACACCTTTAAGGACACAGAGTCATAAAAGCAAAGTACAAGCAAAATAAAAGAGAATGAACTGAGAGTTGAGGACACCTAAATAAATTTAAAAATACTGGGGAGAGGCAGAAAAATATGGTATATTTGAGATAAATTTATAAATTCATATTTTTGTTGTTTCAACACATGGCTTCTCTTGTACACTGGGACAAATATTGTATATCGGGCCTTGTAGTATAAAGTTCTTAAGTAAACATTCTCACGTCTTGAATTTGAATTCTTCCATATGTTTTTCCTTAATAGCCAAAGCCCTGAGTGAATAACTGTCAGGTTTGATAAATTCTGAAAATTCAGTATGATTCCTTAAGGCCTTTGAATATCTACACATTTACAAATGCACCCCAAGAATGCAGACTCTCCCAGTATACACAGAAAACCTACCATGGAATAGGTATTTATGGAAACTCTCAAAAACAACGATGTTCAAAATATATTATGGATGTTATTTAGACTACCTTTGGATATTCCTAAAGTAAATCACATTTGACCCCAACATTTATGGGAAAATAATACAGTATGTCATTTTATATT